>NW_028122196.1:0-60000 GCF_965194805.1 Balaenoptera borealis
GTTGGAACCAGAGGGTTGATGATGCTGACTCCCAATTACGTCACCACCAACCAATCAGAAAAACGTCCAAGAGCTAATCACACACCCCGCAACCCCATTCCCTCACCCTGTCTATAAAAACCCTTCCCCTGAAAGCCTTCCGGGAGTTTGGGTCTTTTAAGCACTGGTTGCCCTGTACTCCTTGCTTGGCTCCCTGCAATAAAGCTATTCTTTTCTACTTCACCCAAAAATCTGTCTTGGAGATTCAATTTGGTGCTGGTGTACAGAGGCCGGGTTTCAGCAAAAATCACAATATAATATAAACTGTCTAATTTGGCCCAACTCACCAGTTTAAATGAGTAAAACTTTTAGGTACATATTGTGTTTGAGTCATGTTATACTTACTTGGTGAGTAGATGAAATTCAAATTTAAAAAAGATGCTTAGGATAGATATATGATACAAATCTATAGTTTATAGAAGTATGCACAGGGACTGCTGATAAGAAACCTGTTTTAACAATTCAATGGAAATCAAAAATTAATGCATTAACTTAATCTGTGCAGACCACTCGACAGAGAACAATTTTATTATTTTTCTGAAAATGAGTTTTCAGAAATGCCTTAAAGTTTTGTTCTCTTCATTAGGTAAACACTCCCCTTAAAATTGTTTCTTTTAATTTGCCTAATAGCTTTCTCACAGTTAATGGAAAAACCATCTTTGACCCTGTCCCAATTCTCAAACACATTTTGTAAAAAAAGTACTTGATGATACAGAGTACTTTAAAAGTATTACATCTCGGGCTTCCCTGGTGGCGCAGTGGTTGAGAATCTGCCTGGGGACGCGGGTTCCAGCCCTGGTCTGGGCGGATCCCACATGCCGCGGAGCAACTAGGCCCGTGAGCCACAACTACTGAGCCTGCGCGTCTGGAGCCTGTGCTCCGCAACAAGAGAGGCCGCGATAGTGAGAGGCCCGCGCACCGCGATGAAGAGTGGCCCCTGCTTGCCACAACTAGAGAAAGCCCTCGCACAGAAACGAGGACCCAACACAGCCATAAATAAATAAATAAATAAAATTTAAAAAGTATTACATCTCACTTTTTAAGCAATAAAGATGTTAAGAGTAATGACTCAGGTCAAGGTAGGAAATATTTTGTCCAGGTACTAATAATAGATCAAAATCTCTTTACTCTTCACTCTTTGCTAACGTTTGTTTTTTAAATTTTTTTTTGGTCTGGTGGCAGATAGCTAAATGAAAATAAATTCAGTTCAATTTATTTCTATAAACACTTTACTAAGAATTTAAGCCACATACAACACTTAGATTGTAATTGCTTCATCAACACTGCAATTAAATTGTTTTCTGAGGAATCCCAATATGTTTCTCTCAAACTTCCTTAAATAGTAGTTGCTAATTTCCTACTAGTTCCTTTTAGGTTTTTGGGGTTTTTTTTTCCTAATCCTCCTCCTCATTCTTATTTTCCTGATTGCAGATTACATCTTAGTTTAGATAGCTCCCCTTGTTTGGTTTAAATGTTTGATGAGAAGTTAAACACTAGATCAAATTATTAAATTAATAAAGGCAGAACTGTCATAATAGGCATAATAAAGGCATATTCTGTCCTTAAATTCTATTTGGAAGCACGTGATACGAATAAAATAGCTCTCTAAAGAAAAAGAAATACACTATAATCTACATAGTATTAAAATCATAGCTGTTATACTTTTCCTCAATGTTGCTTACGCTTTCCTCATTCTGGGAGTCTTTTTTTAGTTATTTTTTAATAGTCATATGTGGTCTGCTGACTGTGCACGATCCTCGTCTGCCCCCAAAGCTTTACACCTGGCCTTTGGTTTATTTTTCGGAGACCTCAAAGCAGCTTCCTCTAATGGAAAGAAAATAAAGTTTAGGCAAATATTGATTAAATATGGGCTCTGCACAGGGAGATCAGCTCGGTGCTTTGTGACCACCTAGAGGGGTGGGGTAGGGAGGGTGCGAGGGAGGGAGATGCAAGAGGGAAGAGATATGGGGACATATGTATATGTATAACTGATTCACTTTGTTATAAAGCAGAAAATAACACACCATTGTAAAGCAATTATACTCTAATAACAATGTTAAAAATATATATACATATATTTAAAAAAATGGGCTCTGCACTTAAGAGCTTAGATAGCAAGCATGTCATGGCAATTTTCTCATTATTAAAAATATGGACAATAATACCTGGGTAAATAAGTAAAGAATGTGATTATGCCTTTGCTCAAAGTCTTCCCATGAAGCTTTGCCAAATTCTTCTAGGAAGCATTTATTGCTTCCTTATTACAAAATTCTATATTCTTACTTCTTTCATCTTATTTACCTATTTCGATTTGTATTAACAGTCTTTCTCAAATGAGAAGAGCAAAATAATTGTATTTTGTTTTCATGATTATACAGAAAGTTTCTTTAGAGTAGGATTAAATTTATTGTTCTATCCATTTCTTGTACTTGCATGTATGCATTTAATTATTTTATAAGGACATCTGACTTTTCCTCTTAATAATGACCTGATCACATTCACACATGGAAATATTTGTTTTATATATTTTGAGTATTTAGACATATTTATTCTGAAGTCTTTTTATATAGCTTTATCACAACTGTTCCCTTGAACTGAATCAAATGCCTGTCGTTCCTAATCAAGTTGGATTTATTTACTGTCACTGGATGCCATGGCCAAATGTCTCTGAAGAAAGATGCCATCTTAACCAGAGTCATTTACCATTTGATACCCAAATATGGACACCATATTTGAAAGAAAGCTTTTATTTACTGTTTTGTTTTGGTTTTTTTTTTTTTTTCTGGTAACTGATCTTTCATTTCCTCCTGTGATTATCTGCTCTTTAGCTCATTTCTCTCTGAAAATTACTCACATTCTCTTATTAAATAATCTGGGGCAGCTTATAAACTGGATCCTGATAATTACAATATTTTCCATGGAGAAGGATTTATATCTATTTATGATATATTTAAAGTAACTAATCTTTAAAAAATCAAAATAATTAAAACATTTCAAACAACTGTGAGAAAAGGGCTATTCTCTAAGAGCATGTATATAAATTATAGAGAGAAGGGAAAGAGCTATGAAATTTGCACTTACATAGAGCACTCAGCACTTTGAGAGAAAGCAAAGAAACTGAACCTCTAGCAGGTAAAATGTAAACCCAAAACATTTAAGTCAGTAATAAAGATCACAGACTTGGACATTCCTTCATTCTTAGGAGTTATGTGAAGCATAACAAGATAGCCTCAAAAACAGTTCACCATCCTAATATCTGGACATGCAGCCACTGTATCATTAGAATACTATAAAATGTCTTAAAACAAAAGCAAATTCGTCATTGGCTACCAAGATCCAATCCTCATAAAAATTAGAGCTGTAGATCTGTATCACAAATCCACTGAATTTTGTCAATAAATTCTTAGTTATGTCTAAATCTTATAATGACTTTGTAGTTGTCTAGAAAAATAAAAAGTAATAAGTAATAAGATTTTTTTCCATATGTACAAAAAATGTCAACAAAAGAACTGTACATTTTGTTTCTATATTTCCAGCCTGAACAAGGTCAATTTTCTCATAGTTGAATTAAACATTTTTCAGATTTAGTTAAAGTTATTGTCAGGTTTAAACCAGGAAACCTATGTAAGTGTATAGAATTCTTGCAGGTATATAATAAGGCCCATAGTTATCATATCTTAAAGAATCAAATATTGTACATTTTTTACTGACTTGTTTTGAATTTCTGTCTATTTTGTATAAGAAGCTACTAAAAACTATGAAATTTATTTGTATTTTCAACAATCCTAGAATTACAAAGCAACTCAAAAACCTACATAAATATTTAGATTAACCTTTAGCAGTAGAGCAATTAGTATTTTGACCTTTAGAATCTGGCTGCTTATGTTCAAATTATTTTCCCATCTTTACTGAAGACATGATTGGGTCTTCCTGGGCCTCAGTTTATACCGCTGTAAAATAATAGCTGTGATGTTTAAAGAACTGTGACCAAAGGGCTCAGCCCAAAGACACATACAAATAAGTTATTACAATGTCACTATATGTTGTTAGTTAATTGCCACTGAAGCAAACAAGAGTAAACTTGTTCATCTTGGTACATGTTCTTTGCAACAGCTCCTCTTATGTTGATCATCAATGAATACATCATTTGAAGGGGAAAACAAGTTTATTCACAAAGGAATTTCTCATTCTCCACAATTAAGTTAAATTCTCCATCAACAACTTCTCAAATGAGTTACTCTTAAACATTCAGTTGGTATAAATGTACAGAGAATGCTCTTTTCTCCAGTGCAAACAAAATAAGCAGAGTATACTAGTAAAGGTACTTCCTTTCTTTAATATTGTCAACTGCAAATGCAATCCCATCGTAAGAAGGAGATTCTGATGGATGAATAATTTGGTAAGCACCTGTAGGAAGCTTACATATAGTCAATTGTTTCACTGGAGGTGGCTTCTGCTGAGTTTCTGGGCAATGGTTAAGCAGGAAGATTAAGGAGAGATTACAGATATGCAAATCAAGTCACTGATAAACAACTCAGAACTAGCATTAAAAAAAATCTGAAAATGAGGTTTACCAAATCTCAACTTTTTTCTTTACCTTTGTGCAACAATTCTATTCCCTCCAATTAAAATAGTTTCTTACCCTCTATTTCATCTCCTTCATCTTAGACTTTTAAGAATGTATATTTTGGAGAAAAGTCCTTTACCAGATGTGTCTCTTGCAAATATGTTAATATTCACAATGTGAATGTTAACTGAAAGAGATAAGGTAAGCAGTACTCAAAAAGGATTAACAATTTTATCTTAATACTTATATAACCTTATGGGTAAAATGTTTTTTCCCAATTGCTATCAGAACTTTCAGTATTTTTTAAGAGAACAGGGCATAAAAATAAATTATTTTGCTCTCTGTTAAACAATAGAAACTAGAATATGAAAGAGTAATTAGAGTTATACCAAACAAGTAACTGGACTCTGCATAAGAAAGCATTTTTAAAGCTCACCTTACAAAAAGCGTGTTAGTCTCTTTATCAGAAACTTTCATGAATTACTTAATTAATTCTAAGTGGGGATAACAACTGGCATTTAACAACAGCTAGGACTAAATACCACTGAAAGAAATATTGTAAATTTTTAGATCATTTGAAAGTGTATAGAGAACGTAAGTGGATAAAAAATGCAAAAATGTAAAATAAAAAGAATAGAGATATTGTGTACAAATGGTAGACATGGAAAGAAAAAGCAGATAGAAATATTATAAAATATTTCAAAGAAACTACAGGAAAAAAATAAAAAGGAGTGTGGAATTTAGACATTGCAGTAGTAGCTAAACATGTTAACATGTGGGGAGTTTGCCCTATTTGACTTTTTCACAACTGTGCTACACTTAGTGTTTAGGACTCGAGAGAGAGAGAGAATTATTTTTTGAAGTTGAATTTTGTATAATGTCTACTTGCAAATGCACTGATAGCATTTAGCTTCCATTAATTCTATTTATAGAAGCTAAGGAAACAAAAAGCCATTTTACCAAAAAAAAAGAAAAAAAGAAAAAGTATATTCTTGACTACATTGTGATAAAATAGCAGAAATTAAGACCTATAAAGATTATATCCAAACACCCTGGTCTACAGACCCTTACAAAATAAAAAGACCTATTATATTTATATATCTAGGTCTAGATCTAGATCTGCTTATAATCAATTAAAAATTATAAATGCACACATATACATACATAAACATTCTACATTTCATTAACTGGTTGCTTTATATATTAGGATAAATACATCAAGAAAATTTTAAAATTAAATTAATTTTGCATATAGTATTTGAAAGAACAAGGAAATATTCTTAACTCTCCAGCGCCCTTTCATTTTCTGCGTTTTGAAGATGGTGGTTAAAAAAGTAAATATATATTTATGCAATAAGCTAAAAATGACAAATACCATGGTAGAGTTATATAGTGTCTTTAGTGAATATGAAAGATGTGTAAAAGACAACAATGATAAGAAGAAAGAGAAGTGAGTTAGAATAGCAGTGAGGATGCACATGGTTTTGCCACCTAAAATGGCAGAAGTCTAGGATGAAGGCCATGAAATAGAGGGCAAGATACTGTTTTAATTGGACGGAATTTAGTTGTGTGAACAAAGGTAAAGAGAAAAGTGGAGTTTTGATGACCCTCATTTTCAGATTTCTTAATTCTTGTCCTGCGTTTTATAATATTTCAGGTTTGCATATCTGTAATCTCTCCTTGTCATCCACAGGTAGCCATTGCCCAGAAACTCAGCGCAAGTTAGACTCAGCGAGACAACTGAGTATGTATAAGCTTCATACATGCTCTTAACAAGTAATGCATCCATCATAATCTCTCTTTTGCAATGAGATTGTATCTGTGGTTGAGAATATTAAAGAAAGGCAAACCTTTTGTTGCTTATTTTTGTATGCACTGGAAAAAAATAGCATTCTTAAAACTGAACAATATGAAAACAAACAACCCAGTTAAAAATGTGTCGAAGACCTTAACAAACATCTTACCAAAGAAGATATATTGATCCAAATGGCAAATAAGCACATGAAAAGATGCTCCACATCGTATGTTACCCAGGAAATGCAAATTGAAACAACGATAAGGTACCACTACACACTTAATAGAAAGGCCAAAATCCAGAACACCAGCAACACCAAATGCTGGCAAGGATGTGGAGCAACAGGCCTTCTCATTCATTGATGGTGAGAGTGCAAAGTGACACAGCCACCTTGGAAGACAGTTTGGTGGTCTCTTACAGATCTCAACATACTCTTGCCATCTGATCCAGTAATTGCACTCCTTGGTATTGACACACAGGAGCTGACAATTTATGTCCATGTTAAAAACTTGTAGATGGATATTTATACAGCTTTATTAGTAATTCCTAGGACTTAAAGAACACTCAAGATGTTCAGTAGGTGAGTGGATACATAAACTGTGGTACATGCTGACAACAGAATACTTTTTAGCACTAAAAAGAAATGAGCTATCAAACTTTTACAAGATATGGAGAAAGCTTTATGTAAATAGTAAGAGAAAGATGCCCATCTGAAAAGGCTACATACTGTATGACTCCAACTATATGACATTCTGGAAAGGCTAAACTATGGAGACAGTGAAAAGGTCAGGGATTGGTGTGGGGAGGGATAAACAGAGCTCAGAGGATTTTTAGGGAAGTGAAAATACTCTGTATGATATTACAATGATGGATACATGTCATAATAAATATATTCACAGACTGTACAACACCAGGAGTGAATCCTAAAGTTAACTATAGACTTTGAATGATTATGATGTCAATGTAGGTTCATCACTGCAATAAATGTATCCCTCCAGTGGGGGATGCTGATAAAGGGGGAGGCTATGTATGTGTGGTGGCAACGGGCATATGAGAAATCTCTGTATCTTCTCTCAATTTTGCTGTGAACCTAATCTTATCTTAAAAATATACAATCTATAAACCATTTTAAAAATAAAACATTATATACCGATACCTCATTTAATTCTTAAAAAAATCTTGTTAAATAGGAGAAAAATAGAGAGCCAGCAAGTTTTCAAGTTTTTAATTTTTACCATTTCATTAATTAATATTTAAAGTAAATTATGTATGTTGCTCTAGGATTTCACTTGATAAGTGGGGCCTCTGTTTCTTCTCATTCTCTAAGCTTGTTTTGTATTTGAGCTTAGGTTTTTGCCCACAAAACAAGATTTCTAGTGTATTGGAAAGGGCCCTCAAATGAAAATCGCCTACTCTGATAGCCTCCTAATCCATGATGAAAAAATCAATTTCAAGTGATACAAAAATGTTTCCAAAAGTGCATTGAACAGACCAGATACGGAATATAAGATAATTTTAAGTGGGACTCATTTAGACATTTATGTTTTAACAACCAGTTATTAATTATTTTATGTATTACTTTTTACTTATGATACTTGATAATGGTTTTCTATTTATTAACCAATTTCACTACTTGATTTTATGCGATGGGTTTTTGTTGGACATATCATCAAACAAAAGGAGGTAACTTGAAAAATAAATCATTCAATTGTTCTACTAAATACTATAATAATTTACACATGGACATTTATATACATAAAATAGATTTTAGTTTACATTATCAGTGTCTTATCCAACCCATCTTACAAGGAGTGGGTTTAGAATGGAATTGTCCATTTTCTAATTTTATACAGAAAAATACTTTGATTAAATTTTATTTTGAAATTCATTCATAGGATAACTAAGATTTTTAAATGTTTGGAACAAAAGAAAGATAGCACATACTGAGCAGAATCATCCACTGAAATCTCTCTGTAACTTAAATCACTTATATCCAAAACAAATATTAATTTCCGATGTAACTGCATAGTCACCTGTTTTAAATTTCATTTCTTAAGAGACTGTCCCCACCTCACTAATAGTAGGTACACTCGTTACACTCCTATTGGACTCAATAGAAATCATTCCCATGAACTATATAATAAGAGTGTCAAATGATATAGAATATTAGAGACAGGAAATCAGTTCATCTAAAGGCAAAGGCTAGAAGAGCAAAGGAAACAATAACTAGAAATTAAGCTCAGGACAAGAGGGGACAGGATATGGTATATTTGGGGGCATTACACCTAACTGAACCTTTCTTCTAAGGTTTTGCAATCCCCGGTTAATGTCATTGCTTTGTGACTCTTTGCTGTGCTCAGTGATGATGAAGTAATAATATTTATAAAATACCCAGTGGTGTGGAATAACCTAATCTTAAATTAATACCTTCCACAATAACCCTATGAAAAGGGTAATGCAAAGCAGTAAATGCAGTAAAGCAAAGGAAAACAAACAGAGCATACCTACACAGGCCAAGTAATTTGTCATTTTGATGCTTATTTTTTATAACATATTTTTACTATCATTCTTAAGTGAGCGAACATGATTTCAGACCAAGAAGAGATGACCCACACCCCACATTCCTCACCTGACACGATTCAAGTTTATTGTTTACTCCAAGAACATGAAAGTAAGACAACTTTCATGTTGATTCAAAAGCTCCTCTGTCTTTTGACAACCCCTCACGGGGATCAATTAAATCCATCTCTGTCTACAGCTTCAGTGAGTCAGGCTGCTGCCCATTAGAAAAAAGACTGGGGATACTATTTCATGTCACATAAAGTAGCACCTGTCAGACACTAGTTTCTGTGACATCAAAAACAAACAAACAAACAGATAAAGAAAATAGGCTTGTAGCTGGAGAATTTCTCTAAAATGTAGGCTTCCTTTATTCTTCACACCAGGGTCTTGATCTAATCATTTTCTTATACTTAGAAGTTTGTAATTCTCACCTTACCTTTACCAGGTGGTATTTTTTTACTTGTCAACTCTCCGATTTTTTGGTTTTAAAGTATTTCATTAAAATAATATTTTATTCATATCTCGACCTCATCATGCTATTATCAGTATTCAAAATAGAACATATGGACTTCCCTGGTGGTTAAGAATCTGCCTGAGTTCAGGGGACACAGGTTTGAGCCCTGGTCCAAGAAAATCCCACACGCAGCCGAGCAACTAAGCCCGTCTGCCACAACTACTGAGCCTGCGCTCTAGAACCCATGAGTCACAACTACTGAGCCCTCATGCCACAACTACTGAGCTTGCGCTCTAGAGCCCGCAAGCCACAATTACTGCAGCCCGCATGCCTAGAGCCCGGGCTTTGCAACAAGAGAAGCCACTGCAATGAGAAGCCCGCGCACTGCAATGAAGAGTAGCCCCTGCTCGCCACAACTAGGGAAAGCCCACGCACAGCAACGAAGACCCAATGCAGTCAAAAAAATAAAATGAAATAAAAATAAAGTAAAATAAAAAAATAGTACATATAGTAAATTAAACAACTTAGCATGTTCCCTAAGATATTGTGTCCCACTATGTCCCACAATTCTCATCTATTGAACAGTGGAGAATTTCAATCCATGTTTATTTACTTTTTTTTACTTTTTTACAACCTTCAATATTTCTTCCATTCTGTTTACATTCTTGAAATTACCTGTGAATCCACTCAGCAGCCATTTTCCACTTTCACAATGACCAGCAGCACACTCAGGGTGTTCAGGAACAAGATTGATGGATGATGACAGATTAATGTATAACAACTACTAACGTAGCAGATTCTTGAGCATGCCCCTGTGAACACTGGTAATAAATAGACTTCTCTGGAGTTTAACTGACAGTGAATCATGCCGTAATATGAGCATGTAGAACAACTTGAACCCAATGAGGAAATGAGCCAGCATTCAACCTGACGTGTAGGGGCACTCAATAATTGCTCTTTTTCTTCCCTTTCCCAAGACAAATGTGCTTTTTTAGTTCTCTCTTGATCACAGACATCCTTCAAGAAGGAAAGTGTTCAGGCGACTTTGGGGGGTGGATGCAGACAAGTACAAAGAGCAGAGCTTTCATGCTCTCAGCCATATCCTGAAATTTTTCTCTGTGCTATGAATGTGTTGAGGCTACCGCTGAAAGGATGATGCTTTTTTTTTTTTTTTTTTATCATTAATTACCCCATGGCTTAAAATCTTGTGCGATATATGTCTATGTATTTTTCCTATGTCGACAGAGTGGTGTTTTGCTTTAAAAGCCTACTTAATGTGTTCTTTGGTGTGGATTTTGCATACTATAAGCTTCAACCCTTTGGAGTTAGAAGATTCGGAACAGATCACACGTTTCTCTCTCTCTCCTTTTAGTTTGAACCTGCTAATCCCAGATCCCAGTCCTCCCCTCCCCCACCCCTCCCCATCAGCAATCGCAACGTCTGTCTGTTCCTGTTTCGTACATATGTTCATTTCTTCCTTTTTTTTCTTTCCACCCCCCCCCACCCCCAGTTCTTGTAGGCACGTGGGCACCTGAACAAGTCTCAAAATACGTTGTAGGATCGATTTATAAGGGAGGAAAAGGGAATCCCACCACGTTTCAGCAATGCAAGTGGCATTTATTGGGGGGGGGGGTGTATTTTCTTACTCTTTCTTGTTCCATCGATTGCTTTGTTGACTCACTACCAAGCAGCCTTATGCCAGTAAGGAACTCCTTGCCAAGTCTGGGCTTTGAGCAACTCCACAATACCTGTTACCTTAAGACTGACTCTAATTGTGCTTCCATCAGCATATACAACTGCCACAGTGAAAAAATGAGCTGCAAATTTAAAATGGTAAAACAATCTTTTTCAAGCAGTAACTTTGGGTAAGAGACAGAGATTTTAGAATAATTGAAAAATGTATTATATATCTATGATATTTCAGGCACCGTGAAAGTATCTTAATATCGTTATTCATGAGAATCATCCTCTTAGGCTTACTATTAAATCCCTTTTGTGGATAAAAAAATTGAGGTTGACCAGCATGAGTGACAAGCCCAACATCAGGCCACTACTAAACCCTGTTACAGGGATTGATATCAGATGTTTTTGTTCAAATCCTATGTTTTTTCTTCTATTCTTATACTTACTATGTACAGTGATTCCATTTTCAAGCACTGTATTCTCTAAATAATTCATGCAAGCCTGGTCAGAGTGTTGTTTTATTTTCTTTCTCTTTCTGACACAGAAAAGAAAACGTTTCTTTTTCTTACCTTACGGCACTGCTGCCGACATCGAGGTCTTGGGCAGTGACGGCGCCAATGATGGTCCCAAGTGGAGTGTCTTCGTAAACCTCCATGGTGTAGAGGGGCTTGCTGAAAACCGGCGGCTCGTCCACATCCAGCACGCTGACCTTCACTGTGGCAGTGTCCTTAAAAGGGCCCGCAGAGTGAAACCGGTGGTCAAGGTGCAGGTTGGAGGCCTCTACTTTAAAAGTATAAGCCTTCTTTGTTTCAAAATCCAACGGCTGTAGCGAGAACAAATCAAAAGTGAGGAGATACATTCATACAGGATGTGGCAACGATGGTGGACAGAGTAATTTGCAAGTTAATATCAAATGGTCATTTTCCTTTAATAATTAGTGGGTAAGGGAAGTACGAGTTAAACATTTTAAGAAAAGAGTCGACCAGTTGTAGAAGTGTCTGGGTAACTTGTAAATGTCATCAGCTGCATACATTAAAATGACATATGCACACATATGTGCTAGATAGGGCTTATTCCTTTCACGTGAGTGGTTACAACTGCAGGAGATCAAGTACCTATTAAGGATGCTCTTATCCAGTACTGACATCTAGTGGAATCAAGCAGTAATTAAAAATACAACAAAATTGAAATGATACTTTTAGATTCCAGCTAAAAATTTGGTGTAGCAAACTATGTTTTTTTCTTGGACAATTTTTATTATTTTGACAATAGTATCCTTTTCTATTGAATACTTTTGAACGTCTAGGTATTTTTGCTGCCAAGGACTATATCCAGAGTTTTGGTCCTTTGTGTTGTCAGCATTACACATAGAATTAGTAGGCACGGTGATGCATGATCAGGATATATGACCAAGAATTAAGGCTTTGAACATATAGGATTAAAGAACAACATGAGACAAAATATTTGGATGTAATTTGTCAATGGAGTCACTGATCCTTGATTTTTCACTTTACACTGCTTATATTTACCTTTTTCTGAATATTAGTTTTATGTTCCCAATAACTGGAAATATTATATTATAGAAATATGATGTTGCTGTAGTGCTTTATTAAAACGAATACTTTAAGGTCACTGGCTGTGACTTCTAATCACCTATGACAAACTAAGACATGAAATGAACATTAACATAGTTAATTAACATAGTGATTTTCTGGGACCTTTAGAAGTTTCTGTTTTCTAAATTAATCCCCTCTGGTATGACTCCCATGATGTGTTAATTGCTGTGTCAACACATCTCTTTTTTGCCTCAGTACACCTGGGGGAAATAAAGTGGGTATATTTCTCTCTTTTAAGGACAAGATTGCTGTTTTATGCTTTTCCTGTGAAGAAGGGAAAAGAAAAGAAAGAAAATCACCGTGAAATCCTTAAAAACTCACAAATCTATAAGTTTATTATAGCAAACAGTAACACTTCTTGGACTTGACATTAAGTCTCTTTCACAGTAATTTTCACTCAGGGGGATCTATGTTTATCTTCCCTGTAATCATTCCCCTTATTTTGTTTAATTCGTCCAAGTTTTATTCATGTATTTCTTTGCCTTGGACTCAATGCTTTCTTTTAGTTTTTATATTTTTATTTATTCAGCTCATACCTGTTTACATATAATACTGATTTTCTTCAATTTCTGTCTTCTTGCTAAGACTTTTCATTTGTCTTAAAGCAATATAAGTTATTGGCTAATATGCCAGGGTTGATATTGGGGCTGTTGATTACACAGATAGAAACATAATATCTGGAAAAAGAGATTATGATGCTACGGTTTTGATCAGCCCACAGTTTGACTACAGGGTTTTGTTAAAGGATCAGGCTCAAGAAAAGACAACCAATTGCCAGAATAGGGTAACAAAATATTATTCAAACCCAACATACAAAACTGTTACAATTACTGGGAATGTTTATCCTGGAATGAAGAAGACAAGAGACAAAAAAGGATACACCTTTTCAAATATTGAATATCAGTTAGGGTTATTCTATAAGTCTCTCAATAGGGAATTAACAATAATTTAAATTATTAAACATGGCAACTTTAAGCTAAAAAAAGAAGAAATCTCTAACAAACAAAACCATTCAAAACTAAACTAATTTTAAAAAGTGTTGATTGCCTACATGGTGGTAAGACCTGGGATACATTCCAGGAGGACAGAAAGAGGCAAAGATAAATAAGGTTTGCCATCTTGTTTAATGACTGAGTTGTTTGAAGAAGTAGTAAGTCTCCCATCATTTGATGTATTCAAGAGAAATCGTATGCCATAAGAGATACCTGAGTGATGTATAATTTATAAGCTGTACAAGCTAGTTTAAGTTAAAGAACATATAGAAATATACTTCGTGTTTTGTAAACTCTAAGTGCTCGATGAATGTTAAACAATATAATTTTTTATCATAGTTACCCCTAACTTCTAGTGTAAGACGATTTTGACTTTATCACCTCGGGTCCTTTTGCCTAGAAGGCTAGTTGAGCTGCTCTGGCTGATACTTACCCCCTTCTTTGGCCCAGAATTAACTTCTCTTAAAATGTAGAAATTAGTACCAATTGTTCTTCCTTTCCCTCTCTACTTCTCCTAGACATCGGAATGCTTCTGATTGTCTGTAGGATTAGGCAAATTCTTTCTAGACAAGATCTCAATTTTATTTACCTAGTTAATTAACATGTCACTGCTATCTGATCGACTTGACTCCCCACTTTGGAGTCCATTTCAAACCCAGGAATGAAGCGAGAATCTAAAACCTTTTCTACATTTTGTTTTAGGAGATTAGACATAATCTATGCCTTTTAAGAACTCCTGACCTGTCACAGCAGACAAGTATTTAGTGGACAGGGTGATAAAGAGTGAGATGAAAGAAACTTTCTGTACATACAGATATTCTTTTATGACTGAAAACTTATCTCCTGCAGTGATCAAACAACTGAAGAAAATTGTAGGAGAAATGCCACAATAATATCCTAGAGGACCTTACCTCTTCGTGACCCTGGCCCTTAGGCAATGCCATTGCATACAACTGGATAGCTCAGAAAGAGCAAAAAAAAAACCAATACCAATCTCTCTCTAGTTGACTTTATCCAACTCATCTGACAGACTACCCTCCACCCTTTGTGGAGGGGGTGGGGTGAGATGGTGCCGAGGAATGAAATTCATCTAACTTTGCAATCAACAAAAATCCTATTATTTGAAACAAGTATAGAAAAAAAAGGATTTTTTATTATTGTTAGGAAATGAATCATATTCCATAACAGAAATCCATTATTATGAAGTGGAACTAATTTAGCTCTCGCACAATAAAGAGAAAACTTTGTAGTACTGCTTGGGGTGCATTCAATTTTATGAACCTTTCTAGAAAAGTAAGAAAATGATTGATTAAATAGAATTTAGTTGAGTAGTTCCTTTCTCCTCAGGATGTTTCGATAAAGGAAGGTTAGTGAAACCAGAATTTTCAGGAAACAATTCATATCGTAGGGAGTTGTACGGTAAGAAACCTAAACTGTGAAGAAATGGAGGGACTTCCCTGGTGGCGCAGTGATTAAGACTCTGTGCTCCCAGTGCAGGGGGTCCAGGTTCAATCCCTGGTCAGGGAACTAGACCACATGCATCCTACCACTAAGAGTTCACATGCTGCCACTAAGAGTTCGCATGCTGCAACTAAGGAGCCCAACTGCTGCAACTAAGGAGCTGGTGAGCCTCAACTAAGACCTGGCGCAACCAAATAAATAAAAATAAATGAATAAATTAAAAAAAGAAATGGAGTAGGATATATTTAATTGTTCATTAGAATATAAAAGAAAAAATTGGGCAAGATATAATCTTTTTGATTCTTTGTTTTTAGCCACTTTCTCTGCTTTTACTTTGCTGAGGTCCAGGTCATGAAAAACTACATAAAATATTAATGTACCAAAAGATTTTCTCATTTCAAAGAGGGATGAGCAATTTTTGGCATAAAATACAAAAGAATAATTCCCTGGGCTCTTCCAGGCCTCATCACGTTTCCAGATAATGTTGAGTGAAAATGGATAGCTAGAGTTATATTTTGAGGAATTTGAAAAGCAGCTTTGGTAGACAGAATTCCCAAGGTGTCCCCAAGATTCTTACCCCCAAGGACAAGATAACCTCTTCTATAATCTCTTGTAAAATTTGCTGCCCTTGAGTGTGTGACGGGCCTCTGAACTGAATGGGGTATCATCCCATGAATTTGTTAAGTTTTATGGAAAAATAAATTATTGAAATATAATCAAGGTCTTTAATCACTTATCATTCAGTTAATTACAAGGGAGATTTTGCTTGAAGGGTCTGATGTAATCACGTGAGCGTTAGTAGAAGGAGGTGCTACAGATGATCTCCTCCTGGCCTTGAAGAAGTAAATTTGTGATGTAGGAGCCCACCTGACAAGTGCCTGGGGTGCCTCTGGGAACTGAGACTGGATCTTGACCAACAGCCAGCAAAAAAGTAGGGTCCGCAGTCATAAAGCCATAAAGAAATGAGTTCTGCCAAAAGAAGTAATCTTGGAAAAAAACTCTATGCCTCAGATCAGTCGCAGCAGTGGCCTACACCTTGATTTCAGCCTGGAAGACCCTGAGCAGAAAACTCACTTATACTATACTCTGACCCACAATTGCTTGTGCTTTCATCGCTCTTTACTTTCTGCTCTCTCTACTGGTTCATTTTTTATGATGAACATGTACCATTTTCACCATCACAGTAGAGTCCTCACTCTTAACAAAATGTATCCTTTAGAAATGACTCTACTCTCTCAGTCATATCATAGGTCTTAACAGTCAATGGAAAGGAAAATTGTCAATGAACCCAAATAACTGAAGGCTGTAAATGTATCTGAAAGAGAAGATGCTTTTCAAGACAAGCAACAAGAAAGCAGATTTATACCAGGCTGAACAAAGATAAAAAGACACTAGGAACAAGCTCTTGTAAGGGAGGTTTATGATACGAGGCTGAACTATAAAGATAAGACTTTCAGATCAAGCATCATTTTAAAGGAAAATCAAGTTCCTCAAACTTAATTTTTTTAACAATACAGGAGTCAATTTATTTATTCCTTGCTAGACTTTCCTATTAGCTAATAAATTAGTCTAAAACTCTACCACTACTCAAGTCTCATATTAAATCATCCATAGATGATGTCTGTACCTACTTCTTTAATTGATTTATTCAAGTTAATTTAAATCTGCATAAATTGAATCAAATATTTGATTAGATTTTATTTTGTCACAGTAGGAATTGAGGATATCTTGGTTCATGAGTTAAATTAAGTCCATTTTTTTTAATAGAGAGGGAGAGCCAGAACGAATAATAAGTAAATAATACTTTTCAGTTAGTGGTAAGATTTATGAGGAAAATAGTGTAATGGGACAGAAAAACAATGGTGGAGACATTCCATAGAGCAGATAAGATGTGCTTCTCTGAGGATGTAATACTGGAAATGAGATGCAAAGAAACAGGCGTGGGGAAATCAGAGGGAAATAAGCCTGAGGGAAGAAAGTAAGCACAAAATTCCTGAGGCATTTTATTCCTATTTTTAACAAATATTTCTTAAATATCCTACTGTGTGCTAGACATCATTATAGATGTCAGAACTGGACAAAGCAGACAAAAATCCCCCATGGAGCTTGCTCTCTTCTAGGGTTTGATGGACAACAATAAGATAAATAAGCAAATGGTAGCATCCCAAGTGGTAATAAGTGCTATGGAAAAATCCAAAACTTGGAAGACAGATGTATTGTGTGTGTCAGGGGTAGATGGGGAAGAATGCGTGCGTGTTTATGTGAGAGGGAGCTATGGGAGGGTCTGGTATATCCCGTCATCACTGAGGAAGAAATTCAACTCAGTTTCACACATACAAAAAATGTCAAGCAGTTATTTGATGGATAAAAGTTGTCACATTATCAGATGAGAATGCCCCTATCATAAAGGGGAAACAGTGAAATGTGGCCATTTTTAAAACGTAGATTTTAGTTTTGACAAATTTTAACAGTATTTCAGTTCTAAAATTTTTAAAAGCTTAAAAGAACAATAGAATTACCAGACAAAAAGTGTCTGCCAAGTAAAAATATTAAAATGAAGAAACATATAATTAATATACCTTATCTCAAAATATTTTTACAGAACTATTTACTAGAAATGAATTTAATTTTTCTGTGGGCAAGTTATCAACTCTAGGTTTTTGTGCAGAACTGCAAATTTTTGATAATTTTAATGAATTAACTTAAGAATCATGGCATCGTTTCTAAGCCATATTTCAGTGACAATTTTTGGAACAAATTCAGTAACTAAGATAAAACAAAATAAAAAAGAATTGGAAGAACATCTAGTGCTTTTATTTGAGGGCTTGTGGTGATATTTTCCCTAAGAAAGAAATGATTTCATCAACTGTTACAAATGCCTAAGCAAGATATATGTTTTATAGGCACATGCAGTATAAGTCATGACCATCGGGGGAGGGGGAATTCTTTTTAACTTGTTGAATGTCCACTCTCACATTTTACCTTTAATATATACAGTTCTTCACAATAGTTGAAAGTATATGCTTTTCAAATATGTTCTATAATTTACTGCAAGTTGTGTAGTCCTGAAAATTTTACTTTCGTCCAATGAGCTTCATATTTCTCATTTATGTAATCAGTAAAGCAATATTTTTCTAAATACTTTAAAAACATGTTGAACTCTGCATGGTTTGTGAATACTAAGAAAAGTATTGCATCTGAAATTAAAACAATAAACCAACATGAGATTTTTTTTTAAAAGAAATTTAAACACCCTGTATATTTTAAGCATTTCCTTTATCATGGCGACAGAGATATAGATATGACAAAGTGTCTCTAGGGGCTTAAACTATAGTAGAAAAATCAGATGCATTTAGAATTTGAGCACCTTTAAGTCTCATAGGTGCTTGGACAGAAATGGTAACATTTGGTGAAGAAAGTAAGGAGGGATCAACTTTGCCTGAGGGACTCAAGGAATTCTTTGGTGAGGGACATGAGTGACAGCCATATTAAAGAACAGGAAAAAATTAATAGAAATGCTCATGTAGGGTGGTACCTTCTATGCAGAAGGAAGAATAACACAGCATCTTCAGTAGAAATTGCAATGAGTTTGGTGTGGTTGGAATGTAGCAGGTGAATGTGTGTGTGTGCGTATGGGTGTGTGTGTGTGTGTGTGTGTGTGTGTATGAAGGAGATGATAATAGAAAATATATCATTTGCTCTTTATCTTACTAGTGATAGGAGTCAGAAACAGATTAGGAGTGAGAGTAAAATAAACAGATTTAGGTTTCAGCGATTCACTCATAAAGTAAATGGATGAACATAAGGTGCGTGGCTCAGAAAATAGCCATTGCAGTGGTGGAAAAGAGTAACAAGGATGGTTGTAAGTCAACCCATGAAGAGGAGAAAGAGGGAAATTTTAATCCAAGCTCAGAAGGAATCAGTGATCAAGCTTCCCGTCCTATTCAGAAAGGGGAATTCATGGTAATGGAAGCAGCATAAGAATAAGCCTAGATTTCTGCTTTAAGGAACTGGAGAGGAAGTAGGGCCTTATCCAGGAAGGAGAAAATGTGAGCAGGCACACTTTGGTTGGGAGAAGACAAGGAATTCAGCTTTGGACATTTTGAGTGTGAAAAGACTAACACACACAAGTTAGAAATGTCTACAAGGCAGTAAACAATGTTCATTGGTTATGTCAACTTGGGGGCTAGTTGAGAGTTGATGAGACTAGGGAAGTTAGATGTTTAAAAAGAAGATGAAGATAAATATTTACAAAAACAGGAGCATGATATTTACAGAAACAAACACCACTTATTTTTCTTTGAAATTTTCATATTTGTATGGCAAAAACAGGAATATTTTAAACAATAAATTGAGGTGTATGCTTGGTTATATAAAACAAGGTATTGCTAATTTTATTTTTATTTTTTCTAAGAGTTATTCAAAAATTAACCACATGATGGTGCTATGCTACCAAATCATTTGATGTGAATTCACTCCCCTGCCATTTGAGATGTCAAAAAGAAAGTGAGTTTTAGTGACTAATGGGGCATAAATAAAATTGTCCAATGAGACCAGTTGAGAGTTTATTTATTTAAAATTCTGGTGAAGAATAAAATATTTTCTCTCTTCTGTTTTTAAGGAAAAAGAAAATAATTCACCTTGGATTCACTGTGATCACAGTTATGGTTATTTGAAATGAAATAATATTGCCAAGTAACAGCAAAATAGTAAGGATTTTTTTAATTCCAAAAAAGTTTTACTTATTTTAAAATAAATAGGAAATCACTTCACCATTCTTTATTTTAAATAGATGTTATCATTACTTGTTAGCTCCAGATAGATATTCTGTAGAAATAGTACAGAACTGGCTTAGAAATTATTCAAGACATTAAAATTGTTCTTTTGTACAATTTAAGTATTCATCCTGCTATTTAATTGCCTAAATTTCTTAATCAGTAACAAGAAAACCACAGCATGCCTGTAAATAAACATGTATTTTCCGTTCTTGAATGTTTTTAACTCATGTAACTTTATACTTACATCCAATAAGTATATATTTATTCTCACTTATCCAGTAGGAAATAAAAACTACTGACTAAAAATGTATTTCATTTAGCTTTTCACTTAAGAATGAAATTGCTGAATTTAAAATACCTTATTCTCTTATTTTAAATGTAACCTATCGCCTAATTTTTAGATGTGACAAAAATTGTTTTTAAGTTATATTACCCTGATTTTGTTATTGTTTCTATTGCTATAATACTTAACAATATATAGGGCACTTTTTATTTGTTCATTCTTTCCTCAGTGCAATAGGACGTAAGTATAAAGTAAGAATAGTTTGTTTCTTTTTAAAAAAAAAAACAATATCTTGTGCCTTGCAGAGATATATAAAGTTGCATAATGTTATTCTGAATTCAAAGTGACACAGTGAAATGGCATTCTGTCACAGTGCTCATAAACTGAATCCAAGTTGAGGTTTAAAAGAAATAAAATAAAAATGCCTATTTTTCATTCTTCTCAGCTCATACAAACATGACCATCATTTTTATCCATGTACACCCTCCCTCCATGGAGAAAGAAGAGAGAGGGGGGAAATGGTAAAGGGAAAGTAAATAAAAATTTTGGAAATAAAACTATAATGAGAATATGTGCTTCAGAGAATATTAAGCATTTTCATTTATTTTTTAAGTGAGCTTAAAAAAGAAAAATGCTCTGAAAACAAAGAATATCATTATATTCAAAAACAGACACATATTCAAATGTAGAGTATATATTTTTAGACTTTCTAGATGCATGTAATATACTTAAAAACATAATTTCTGTATTAATTTGGTTTTACATCAAAACTCTTCATTGCAATTCTATGCTGAGATATTGCAGGGAGAAATGTCCAAAGAGTAATTTTAAGATCATTATGGAACCGAAATACTGCTGTTGATATTTACATACATATTTATGATTTTACATCTACTTCTTCTGGGACTCTGAATAAGTTCAAGATAAAGTCTTCTGAGAACTCTCTGAACATACGCATAAATAGCCCTATAATACAGTGTTTGATCAAAAAAAATCTAAAGAACTGTAGGTCAACAGGTACATGAAAAGATGCTCAGCATCACTAATCATCAGAGAAATGTTAATCAAAACCACAGTGAGACATCACCTCATATATGCTACATTGGCTATTATCAAAAAGACAAAAAATGAGTGTTGGAGAGGATGTGAGGAAAAAGGAATCTTTGTGCACTGTTGGCGGAAGTTTAAATTGGTGTAGCTATTATGAAAAACAGTATGGAGGTTCCTCAGAAAGTTAAAAATAGAACTGCTGTATGATCCAGCAATTTCATTTCTGGGTATTTCTCCAAAGAAAACAAAAAAACACTAACTTAAAAAGACATATGCAACCCCATGTTCGTTGCAGCATTATTTACAACAGCCAAGATATGGAAGCAGAGCTTCCCTGGTGGCGCAGGGGTTGAGAATCTGCCTGCCAATGCAGGGGACACGGGTTCGAGCCCTGGTCTGGGAAGATCCCACATGCCACGGAGCAACTGGGCCCGTGAGCCACAACTACTGAGCCTGCGCGTCTGGAGCCTGTGCTCCGCAACAAGAGAGGCCGCGACAGTGAAAGACCCGCGCACCGCGATGAAGAGTGGCCCCCGCTTGCCGCAACTAGAGAAAGCCCTCGCACAGAAACGAAGACCCAACACAGCCAAAAATAAATAAATAAATAAATAAATAAATAAATAAATAAATAAATAAATGAATAAATAAATAAAATAAAATAAAAGATATGGAAGCAACCCAAATGTCCGTTGAGAGATGAATGGATAAAGAAAATGTGGTATATACAGTCATCCTTTGGTATCCAGGGGAGATTGGCTCCAGGACCCCTGCAGATACCAAAATCCAAGCATGCTCAAATTCCTTATATAAAATGAAGTGGTATTTGCATATAACCTATGCACAGCCTTCTATATATTTTAAATATTCTCTAGATTACTTGTAATACTTAATACAAGTAAATGCTATGTAAATAGTTGCCAGTGTGCAGCAACTTCAAGTTTTGCCTTTTGGAAATTTCTGAAATTTTTTTTCCCCAATATTTTCCATCCACAGTTGATTGAATCCTTGGATGTGGAACCTGGAGATATAGAGATACAGAATAAAATCTTGCCACTTATGACAACATGGATTGACCTTGAAGGCATTATGCTAAGTGAAATAAGTCAGACAGGGAAAGACAAATATCATATGATTTCATTTACATATGAAATCTAAAACAAAAGACAAAAAAATACAAAAAAAAAATAACAAAAAAAACAGGCTCATAGATTACAGAGAATAGATTGGTGGTTGCCAGAAGTGGGGGTTGGGTGGTGGGTGAAATGAGTGAAGAGAGTCAACAGGTACAAACTTAGTTATAAAGTAAATAAGTCACGGGGATGTAAGATACTATATGGGGACTACAAGTTAATAATACTGTATTGCATATCTGAATGTTGCAAAAAGAGTAAATCTTAGAAATTCTCATCACAAGAAAAAATTTGTAACTATGTATGGTGATGGACGTTAACTAGACCTATTGTGGTGATCTTCTGCAATATATAAAATTTTGAATTATTATGTTGCACCTGAAACTCATATAATTTTGTGTGTCAATTATACCTCAATAAAAAATACAGAAGTTACATTATTTAAATTATTTTGCGTTTTCATGGGCTTTATTGAACAGAATATTTCCTCATTGTTTTATTTTTAGAAAAACATACTGCCATATTTATTCAAGTCATATATCTATATATGTATGTGAGCACGTGCACACACACACACACACACACACACACACATTTACTCAAAATAATACATACACCAGATACGTAGATAGGTAGGTAGGTAGATAGATAAATAGATAATTTCAAAATTTTGTTACAAAAATGTTCCCCTGAGTTACTTTTTAAAGATTTATAAATGTAGTCTGTAGGTTGTAATTTTCTTTTCCAGCAGAATAAGAGGTTAGCTGGTATTGATTGCCTCTGGTGTCTCCTTATTTAGAGAGTAAAACAAATTAGAATGCTAAAAACAAATCTATTCAAATGTTTGATGTAATTTACCCGATGTTAAGAATATTTATAAAAATATGCTTGGGCCGTTCCTTTAAAATCTAGCCAGAATCTCACCGTTTCTCACAATTTTCATTGCTATAAAGATCAGGGACTATATCTCCATCATTGGTTTCCTGGATTAATTCTATAGTCTCTTAACTGGTCTATTTCTGTCCTTACTCCCTAGTCATTATTTGCCTCAGAAAAGTCAGCGTATCCTGGCTTTACCAAGGGTAATGGTAATTTAGATAGAAATTTGCCACTGTCTTCTCGTATCATGATTTAATTCAAGTCCTTTGCCTGACCTGCAAGGATCTCCATGATGGGACATTCGCCGGCATATTTGACCTCATCTCCAGCTATGGGCCCTTCCATTCACTGTACTCAGTCCCACTGGCCTCCTTGCCCGGTACACTCCCATTTCAGGGATTTTGCAATTGCTGCTCAATCTTTCTGGAACACACATCACTCAGATACCATATGGCTCATCTTTTGCGTCCTTCAGGTCTCTGCTGAAATTTCATCCTAACAGAGAAGTCTTTTCTGACTGCCTCACTGTAGGATAGCCACCGTCCTCTAAATTGCTTATTTTTACCCTGCTTTGTGTTTTTCAAACTTAAATTTAACACTGACAGTGCTTTTAAATTTACTTATTGTCTAACTTCCCCAGTTGAACAGTAGCTGCTTGAGCAGAGTGAATGTGTCTGTTTCCTTCACTGCCCCTCAGAGCCCAGAATGGGTTAGGATTTAGTGGTTGTCACATCAATGTTTGGTGAATGAAGGAGTGAATTTTAGTTATGGACCCTGAGCTTTATTTAGATAACAAATTTTATGCCAGCAAAATGGGCAACGGTTATTTATCCACTGCAGGAAGAAAAATATATGTATTTATAAACATACATATATATATATTTACTTCCAGATATACTTTCCAGACTATTTTATACATTATGTAAATCCATTTTAATAAAGGTATGCTATAATTTCACAAATCTCACTTTTAATCTAGTTAAAAACTAGAAAATTTTCAAAAAATAAACAAAATGAATACAAAATAAATAAGACTCTTTCACTCTTTATGACATCTCCATACACTAAAAAGGCAGAAGATATATTATTCTTGCTTTAATGAATACGCATAATAAGTATTTACAAAAAGTTGATTTATATAACTAAGTCATTACTTTCAATGATTAATCCACTTTGACATAGTAATATAAAGGTTTATTGTTAGCACACAACTCCCTTTTCAATTGTGGTAAAAAGTAAAAAAGAATGTCATACATTTTCCCAGATTGACACTTAAACATTGATTATTTATTGGCATAGATGGTAAATAAGTGTAAATCAATACAAAATATAAAATCCTATGTGTAGGACTTCCCTGGTGGCACAGTGGTTAAGAATCCGCCTGCCAATGCAGGGGACACGGGTTCGAGCCCTAGTGCAGGAAGATCCCACATGCCGCGGAGCAATTAAGCCCGTTTGCCACAACTACTGAAGCCCGGGCACCTAGAGCTCGTGCTCCGCAACAAGAGAAGCCACTGCAATGAAAAGCCTGCACACGAAGAGTAGCCCCACTCGCCACAACTAGAGAAAGCCTGCGCGCAGCAATGAAGACCCAGCACAGCCAAAAAAAATAAATATAATTAATTAATTAAAAAAAAAATCCTATGTGTAAATATAAAATACATTCATTGTATCTCTGTAAATATAAATTAATATAAATATATATATTATACACAATGTAACTCTTTTGTGCCTCAATTTCACTTTGTAAATATATTTAATTTCAAACTTGTTTTATGAATCATTGATATAAAATATTTTCTATTATTTCTCATATTACTAAGAGAATTTATATTTGTTTAATATGAATTAATATCTTTACACATTTTAAGCATTGTTATATATTGAGATCATTTAAAAAAAATTGTGACAAGATTTTAAGGGATTTGTTACTGAATAGAAAAAAGAAAAACAAGCAAAACCACAACAAAATAATAATGGAATAAAAATTTGACACAAATTTTTTTTCTAGCTATACTCTGAAAATTTAGCATAAATGAAAAATTTTGCTGAATGGGACCATGTGATTAAATTAATTTCTAGACAAAGCACAATTTTCTTGCAATAGTAGGAATTAAAAGATGATAAATCATCTATATGAAAACTGTTTCTTTTCAGGATTATTTTTATTACCACATATGTTGTTTCTTTGATAAAATTCAGAGTTCCTGAACAAATATGGAAACAGCAGCATGATTAATGGGACTGAATGTAAAAATACTTCTTGCAGGTTAAAATAATCACAAGTATCAAAATTAAATGTGTATGGTATACCGCCTTTTGGGATAAATAGAGTGCACTTTCCTATAATAGGGAGAGGGGAAAACTGTACTCAATTAAATGAAGTTCACTTTTTTGCCTGTGCTGTATTATTGGAAATTCCTATAATTTACCTCATTGTTATAGAAATAATCTACACACCCCAAATACAGTCATGATTTTTCTCTTTCTCACATTTACATTCTCCTTCTTCATGCCCCTACCTGACAAAAAACAAACTACATACACTGAGATAGGGATTCATTTCCAATATTTTGAATTTTGCTCTCCATCCTCTTTTATATAAAACAATTTAACATTACTCGAGGGCTTCCCACCGCATTCCACCTTTTTGTCCTCTCCCTCCTTCTCGTTAATTTTTCTGTTCACTTCCCTTGTCATAGCCCCTCAGACCCAGCGCTACCCATTCTCATTTCGTCCGCTTGCCAGTAGCAGCTCTCGCCCATATCAGAATTCCTCCAGTCTGAGGTCCAGGCTCACAAACAATGTGTGAATTAGATATTTATATTCTCAGAAAAGTAATAAAAGGGGCAAGAACAAGCCTGGTGTGCATAGAATTTACTTCTACATCTCATTTTTAAATTAACCTTTTCGTCTGAGTTGATAACATTAAAAAATTAAATTAAAATTTGACTCTGGTAAGAATTTTTTAAGGATTTAAGCAAATTAATAGGCCTAATTGTTTCAACATAAAATATATACCTGGTGAATCACAGAATAAAAGTGTCTCTGGGAGTGAATACTTCATAGTCACCTGGTCTTTTTTTATTTTAAAATATTGCTCATTGAAGGAAAATTAAAATTTCTGTCATTTTCAAGTTTTAGTCTTTCTGTTCATTAATTTTTATTGGGTAATCTACTTCGAAAAACGTGTCTATGGGGCTTCCCTGGTGGCGCAGTGGTTGAGAGTCTGCCTGCCGATGCAGAGGACGCGGGTTCGAGCCCTGGTCTGGGAGGATCCCACGTGCCGCGGAGCAGCTGGGCCCGTGAGCCACAATTACTGAACCTGCGCGTCTGGAGCCTGTGCTCCGCGACGGGAGAGGCCGCGATAGGGAGAGGCCCGTGCACCGCGATGAAGAGTGGCTCCCGCCCGCCGCAACTAGAGAAAGCCCTTGCACAGAAACGAAGACACAACACAGCCATAAATAAATAAATAAATAAATAAAAATTAAAAAAAAAAAGTGTCTATGTACCTTTTTCAATTTGAGGACTCCTTCTTGTGTATTCTCATCTGTGACAATGTCAAACAAATTTCCCCCATCTCCTGGAACAACACTATATTCAATTTCCGCATTTTGTCCAAAATCAGGGTCCACAGCTCTTATTCTTCCAATAGCTGAGCCAATAGGGGAAGACTCAGGAACTTTCAGGTGGAAAATGCCTGATAAGATATATATAATTTTTGTATACAGTTGAGTTAGTAAAGTACATAATAAGATTACCAGCCTTGAAAATATAGTCTACAGAAAATAAATCAACTCTAAAACATAATAGTGCAAAATTGAAAGGCAATTTGCTGTCCAGTTAAAGATTATAATTAGGAGTAATAATTTCACTTTTCACTTCAATAGATTCTGTTGTAGAATTTCAAGGGGTCATTATAAATAGTAGAAAGTGTTAAATTAAAATTACTGTGAAGAAATAGTTTACATACTAGCACTATCTAAGTGTAACCAGTATCAAATGTGAAGGTGGGAATACTCATGAAATAAACGGATACTAATGCAAAAGAATCCAGGATACAAGACATAGATTAAAAAGATACATAGATAGATGATAGATAGAAGACAGATATTTAGATATTTATAGAAAAATAAGGCTATGTGTCCTAACATACATAAATATAAAACATATATGTAAATGAATATAATAATAGATGAACTATTTCCTCAATAAGTATAAATCATTAAACTAAAAATTACTTGTAAAATAATAAGTGTATATATATATTTATATCTATGTATTAAATATATGTACATATATTTAATCTATAATAAATTTAAGTATAGTATACTACAGACTAATATTCAACTTATACTTAGTAAATTTTTAGTAGATTCCCTTCCAGGTACTTCTACACACTTTTAAAGTCAGGATATAAAATTCTATCTCCCAATTTTTTAACGTTAAGGAAAAGAGAAAAGTAAAATGCTTATTGTTTACCACCAGGTGGAGCACCAACATTACTATAAATTTGACAGTCAGAAAAACCTATAAAAATCTCTATCTATATAAAATATAATAGAATCAAGAAAAATTATGGTATCCCACAAAAATGAAAATATATACATTGTTTAAAAGAGTTTACAAAATCTTGTAAGGTATAACGTGAAGAAAAAAATATGGGCTATTTTACTGATATCTCACCTCTATTAAATGCAAACAGAAGAATAGCAGGAATTTATGAGACAAGAGGAAAGCTGTGTGAGTGAAATGGTTTGATTTGTTTGGAGGAAGTACTTGCCCCAGAAGACAACAAGGCAGTTCACATTATTGAGTAGAGCAGTTCTACAGTGTGTTCCTTCGTAACAGTCCCATCCAAGAATTTTAGTGGCAGAGAGAGCTATTATTCAGTTCCTATTATTTTCAGGTATCATGTTAGATTTTTATATATTAATTTCTTTAAACCATACACAGCCCAGTTATGTATTCCCATTTTACAATGAGAAAATGTGGGAAATACATGCTTTCTAGTGTCAAATCACTTGCCTATCGTCATCCAGGTGGAAATTAGTGGAACTAGTATTGTCTTAAACTAATGCCAATCTCTTTTCACATAAAATATAGGTTCCACAAATGATTTCTAAAATAAAATTAATTAGAAAAAGACAAATGACCCAACATACAAAATATACTGTATATATGAATAGGCAAAGATTTCAGTTTTCAGTAATGCATGGATAAGTTATTTGAACTATACCTCCCGCTGAAAACAGTCCAAAATACCACTTACGGTACATTTTTAAACACTTTTTAAAAAGCATTGAGAGTTGGGGCTTCCCTGGTGGCGCAGTGGTTGAGAGTCTGCCTGCCAATGCAGGGGACACGGGTTCGAGCCCTGGTCTGGGAGGATCCCACATGCCGCGGAGCGGCTGGGCCCGTGAGCCACAACTACTGAGCCTGCGCGTCTGGAGCCTGTGCTCCGCAACAAGAGAGGCCGCGACAGTGAAAGACCCGCGCACCGCGATGAAGAGTGGCCCCCGCTTGCCACAACTGGAGAAAGCCCTCGCACAGAAACGAGGACCCAACACAGCCATAAATAAATAAATAAAAAATTAAAAAAAAAAAAAAAAAAAGCATTGAGAGTTTACAAGATTTTAATGAGTTATCAGCTCAAATTTAAAGAGAAAAGAGGAATCCAGAGAGGTAAGGATATTACCTTTCCAGCAGCACATTTCTGATTTCGACAAATATACAGATTTATTTGACAGTCTCAGGGTAAAGGAGAGAGAAACAAAAGTCTCAGCCTAACATATGTTAAGAAGTGTAACAAGAGTTCTCCTCCAAAAAGTTAATATCACCAAAGCCTACACCCTCAGTGTAAGATGAACCAGGTGTAAACCTGTCCTATCTTGGATCTATGACCTGGGCTTTGGTGCCTATGTGACCCAGCTAATCTCAAGATGAACACTGTGTAAGGTAGCCTCACTTATGCAGTGACCAGGTAGATGCAAATTCAAATACTTTATAACGATATCTTCAACCTAAACCTTACAATATTTTCCGGGAACACAATAAAACAAAAGGAAAAATTAACTAGAATTAACAGAAACATTAAAAAATAAAGCTAAACCCACAAAAACTTTAAATATTGGACAATATTGGATGATGATAATATACATTTTACTGCTCAGAAACTTTTAAAAAGTTCCAAAAATTGCAGAGAAAAATGGATAAAAACATCATGTGGGAGATTAAATAAATATAAATGTAATTACTCAAATTAAAAAACAATCAGGATATGTTCTCAAGCAGATTAAACAAAATCAAGGGTAGAATTAATATACTGGAATATAGGTTAGGATAAATTATTTATAATTTAGCATACAGATGTAAAAAGATAGAAAATAAAGTCTAAAAACAGGACACAAAAATGTATTAATAAACTAGAAATGTTGCCATCTTTAAAGTAACAAGTCTTGGTCATCCAAGGAAATTCTTTAAATAGTTGCTCTTACTTTTAGTCATACAAATCCATCCCAATAGGCAGTTTAGATTCTGGAATACTCTTTTGACATCAACTTCGTATTTTCAGTTATTTAGCATATCAACTACATTTCATTTTGGCAATGGTGTTTTCACTTTCTGACATATCAGAGTGTTGTTTGTAACAGGCAGTTTGTTTTATTTTATATGTTAGTGACTCTTCTCTCTGAGGATATAATGCTATTTACATTTTACTTACTTTCTTTTGTTAATTCTACTTCCTTAATATTTGTTTTGTTTCCTTATATATTATATCTTTATTTTATTGTTTTTATTCAAATATTTGATGATTGCCGGTTTTTGCTTCATATCTGGTGTTGAGGGTCTGGATTAAGTATTACAAGTAAAGATTATTTCTTCTGCTCACGTGAGAATATTTGAGTCAAGTAATTGCAGGTTCTAATTATTAAAACTCTGGTTGTGCTACTTATGTGAGGGTCAGAATGGGGAAGAATTTTGTGGTTTGGGCTTTCTTTTCAGTGCTCAGTATGTAGGTTTCTGAAACTGGGGCCATTTCCGTCTCTTCTGCTTGCTATGGTGTTCAGGGACTCTGCTACTAATGCTTGGGAGCACCTGTCTTTGAACTCATAATTTAGAGAGCTGAACAGAGTGTTTTCTTCTAAGAGCAAAGACTTCAGACAAACATTGACTATGAATGAGGACGAGCATGTGTAATAAATTCCCTGATGGACTCATAGTATGCCCCAAATTCCATTACTTCTACTTCTGATTCAAGGTTTTTTTGTTTGTTTGTTTTTGGTTTTTTTTTTTGTTCAAACAAACAATAACATTTATAGAAAGTCTTCATTTTTGACAGTATGGGATATGGACTATTCATATTTATTGGGATTAACTGCCAGGATTTTTATATATGATTGATTGACTGACTTGTTTGCTTTTTTTTTTTTTTTACTTATCTATTTGTCTATTTATCCATGAGAATTTAGATGCAGTAAAATGTATAGAACATAAGTGTTCAGCTTGCTGAGCTTTCACAAATATACACAACCATTTAACCAGTATCCCAAACAACATAAAGACCATTGCTCTACCTCAGAAGAGACTTTAATCTTATGCAATTTATACCACGGGTTGCCAACCCCTGGGCCGAAGACTGGTATTGGTCCACGGCCTGTTAGGAACCAGGCCGCACAGCAGGAGGTGAGCGGCGGGCGAGTGAGCGAAGCTTCATCTGCCTCTCCCATCGCTCGCATTACCGCCTGAACCATAACCCCAACGGCCCCGAAGTCTTCCCTGGTGCCAAAAAAGCTGGGGACTGTGCTAATTTATACAGTTATGGCCTAGAATACTCAGTCCTTCTTCACAAATGTTCCAGGTTAAATTTGATAAAAATGTTATGATGTAATCTTGTGTGTAATGTTCTATAATTGAAAATTAGATTGCATTGGTTGATAGTTTTTGAAATCTTTCATATTTATATATTAATTACCGAGAATTGAATGTTAAAATCTCTAACTATGAGTAAAGGGTTTTTTTGTTGTTGTTGTTCTCTGTTTGGTTCTGTCAGTTTTTACTCCATGCATTTTGAAGCTCTGTTATTAAATGAATATATAATACATTGAGAATTAAAATGTATTTCTGAAGAATTTACCCTTCTTATATCTCATTTTATTTCTAGTAATTCATCTTGTTTGAAACACCACTTTGGTGTTAAAGCCCTACATCAGCTTTCTTATGCTTAATGTTTCCGTAGAATATCTTCTTTCACTTTCTTTAGTTTTAAGCTATTTTTGTCTATATATTTAAAGAGCATTCAGAGTAGACAGTGTGTAGTTCAGTCTTCTTTTTTATTCAGTCTGAAAATTATTGCCTCTTAATTTGAGTCTGTTACGGGTTGAATTGTTTTCTTCAAAAAGGTTATGTTGGGGTCCTAACAACCAACACTTCAGGATATGAACTTATTGGGAAATAGGATTGTTACAGAAGTAACCAAGTTAAAATGAGGTCATTAGAATCCTAATCCAATATGACTTGTATCCTTATAAAAAGGGAAAATTTGGATATAGACACACCAGCAGGAAGAACACTATGTGAACATGAAGACAACCACCTACAAGCTGAGGAGAGAAGCCTGGAACAGTTCCTGCCTCACTGCCCTCAGAAGGAACCAACACCTTGATTTGAGACTTCTAGTCTCTAGAAATAACAGACAATATTTTTTTGTTGTTTAAGCCACCGGTCAGTAGTACTTTGTTACAATTGCCCTAGTAAACTAATATGTGTTTAGTATGTTGCAGTTAGTCATCAATATGGCTGTTTAAATCTACTATGTTGCCATTTGTTTACTATTTGTTGGATTTTTTTTTCCCAGTTGTTTTTATTCTTAACTTTTCCAGTCTTACCTCAGATTAAATGGATATTTATAAATTATTCTCTTTTATTTACACTATTGGTTGTTTTAACCTTTGTGTGTGTGTTGTTTGTTTGAGGTTCCTGGACCTCAAAGTTGAAATTTTTAATCCAAATTTGGAAACATTGGTAGTTATTTATTCAAATATATTTTTCTGCTTCATTTTGTCTCTTATCTTTCTTGGATTCTAATTCTACATATGTTTGATGGTTTGATATCATCCCATGTCAATCTCTTATTTATCTCAGCATTTTCCTCTTTTATTTGAGATTGTGTAATTTCAAAGACTCCGATTTCAATGTCATTTGTCTTTCTTCTGATACCTGCAATCTGCTATTGTGTCCTGCCAGTGAACAGATAATTGGGTATACTGTACTTCTTATTTCTGGAATGTCCATTATTATTTTTGTTGTTGTTGTTCTATCATTATGACTATATTTTCCATTAGTCTTAAAATATGTTTATAATATATATCTGTTAATTTCAAAACCTAAGTTGCCATGATGTCTATTATTATTAACTGTTTTTTCTTCCTTGCTCATTGATCAAATTTTCCTGCTTCTTTGCATAATTTGTATTTGTTTTTATTGTATGCTGAAAATTTTAATAATACACTGTAGAAAATCTGGATGTTATCTTATTATAAAGGGTCTTAAGATAATTCTTTGAAGGCAGTTAAACTACTGGCAGATACTTTTGATCTCTCAGGCCTAGTTTAATTCTTTATTAAGAACAGTCTCTTTCAAGTTTTGTTTTTAGACAGAGGACATAGCCTTTACTGAAGGAAATGGCCCTTACTCCTAATACATAGGCTTTCTGGGGCCTCACATAAATGTGTGAGATGTCCAGTGAAATCTCTCCCCTGTGGCTAGTCCATAAATTCAACATCTCCCCACCCTGTGTTATCTCAGCCTCAAAGTATCTGCTTTCAGCAGGGCATAGAGGTTAATTCTGTGCCTGCACAGAGCAGCCCTTGGTGAAAGTCGCTCCTAGACCCTTACTCTGACTTTTCAGTGCTTCTCTGTGCCTCTCCTTACTTTCTACACAAGTTCCCGTCACTTCAGCAGTCCTCAAGTTTTGCAGTCACTTCAGCAGCTCCCACCTATAATCTCTGTTTCTAGACATTATTCTTAGAGTCATATTCCTTGTGCCATGGTAGGAAAAGTGTCCCTAAACAAAGAGTCCAGCTAAATGTAGGACTTGATTCATGGCTTCCCTTCTCTCAAGGATGACAAACTTGTACTACTTGGCACATACATTAAAAAACTGTTGCCTCGGGGGCTTCCCTGGTGGCGCAGTGGTTGAGAGTCTGCCTGCCAATGCAGGGGACACGGGTTCGAGCCCTGGTCTGGGAAGATCCCACATGCCACGGAGCAACTAGGCCCGTGAGCCACAACTACTGAGCCTGCGCGTCTGGAGCCTGTGCTCCACAACAAGAGAGGCCGCGATAGTGAGAGGCCCGCGCACCGCGATGAAGTGTGGCCCCAGCTCGCCGCAACTAGAGAAAGCCCTCGCACAGAAACGAAGACCCAACACAGCCAAAAAATAAATAAATTAATTAATTAATAAAAAAACAAACAAACAAAAAACTGTTGCCTCATATATGTCGTCCAGTTTTATCATTGTTTACGGTGAAAAGTCAAGCCTAATACCAATAATTCCACGGTGGCCAAAACCAGAAGTCCCTCTGATATAATTTATATCCTTCAGAAATTCCTTACTCTTTGGTCTGCTAGTGAAATGCTTCCCAGCGCCCTATAGGTATATTTTCTAAGTATTATATTGTGTTATTTCAATGGTATTTTGAAACAAAGAAGAAATAAATGTGTTCAGTCCACTTTCATGAATTTGAACCACTAAGACATGACTTTTAACATCCACTAGACATACTTCTGCACAGTATTTTATTATATTTTATATCCATAATATCTCATTTCCTGTGTTCTGAGTCTCTATTCAAATACTTCGGATGAATTGTATTTCATAAAAAAATATGTATTCTTAGAAGGAGATGTTTTTAGAATTGTCCTTCTTATATGATTTACTAGGAACAATTGCAAGGATGAAAATAGGAAAAAAAAAAAAAAAATGTAACTGAAGACTCTTGTCTTCTCCAGATCTAAAATCCCAAAGGAGAAAAAGCTGCTGAAGGAAGGAAGAAATTACTAGCATTTTATTAAAATCCTTCTAGGGTTTAATATTTTTGTTTGTTTGTTTGTTTTACATATGGTATCTCTTTCAATCCTTATAACATGTTTAGTGGTAAATAGTACCATTAAACTTTAAAAAAGGAAACACTTTTCTAAACATTCCCCCAGATTTCATAAATTTTGCATGCCGGTGTTTGATACTCCAGGTCTATTTTGTTTTCCCTGTAATATTCTGCATTTCTAGAATTAGGACCTTTCTTACCAGTGTTCTGTAAACACTCTTTTAACCTTGCTCTTGTCAGTCGTACTATTCCTTTTTAAGATACTTTCCACTAACATTCATCAGAAATAAATATATGGACCCAAAAATTATCTTTAAAAGTTTTCCTTTTTCTGCTATATACAAAATAATAATCTTATTATTGCAGGAAAGACACTCAAAACTATTTAACTCTAAAAGCCCTCCCTGGTTTAGAAACTCTAGACCTGCTTCTGTTATTGGGAATTAACATATGAAAATAGTGTTCTTAGTAATTGGGCAGGGCAGTCTGTTACTGTTCAGGTGACACATAAGCCACAATTTAAAAAATACAAAATAGAATTTCTATCCATTGTTTTTAAGCACATTTTTGTACAAAACTTAAGACTGCTAGAAAAATGAATTCTTTATAATCCCATTGGTATTTCTGATGTTTGGAACTCCTTGTTAGTTTAGGTATATACCAGATTATTATTTTAAAGTAAAAAGGATAAGAAATATAGGTAGTAAAGTTTACATGACCTTGTTAAATTCTAGAATATCCACTCTCGCTAACTGGGCAGAAATGAGAATAATGAAAGAGAACTCAGTTTAAATACTAAATGAATAGAGTTGACAATAGAAATATAAACATAATATGAGTAAATTGCTTCTAACTGAGGCCTTTAGCTAAATAGGAACTTAATATTAGTTACAAAAAATACTACTTCTATGGAGATGACAATTTTTTTTTCAGAAATGGTAATGGTATTTTTAAAAAGATTTAAAAATGGGGCTTCCCTGGTGGCGCAGTGGTTGAGAATCTGCCTGCCAATGCAGGGGACACGGGTTCGAGCCCTGGTCTGGGAGGATCCCACATGCCGCGGAGCAACTAGGCCCGTGAGCCACAGCTACTGAGCCTGCGCGTCTGGAGCCTGTGCTCCGCAACAAGAGAGGCCGCGATAGTGAGAGGCCCGCGCACCGCGATGAAGAGTGGCCCCCACTTGCCGCAACTAGAGAAAGCCCTCGCACAGAAACGAAGACCCAACACAGCCATAAATAAATAAAATTAAAAAATAAAAATAAAAAATAAAAATGGAAATATGTTTTCTCCTCTTATAGTGAAGTTTCTACTAAATTCTCATAACAATGTTTTTACAATAAATCATTTCACTGTCAAACAGCATATACTTGATTAAACATAGGGAAAAAGAGAAGAAAAAGGCATGAAACAAAACCTCTCAATAGTCAGGCTGCCACCAATTGCTTTCTTGTTTAATTTGAATTGTTCAGTAGCTAATCATAGTTTGGCACTTTCTTGCCATCAAAGCATTTCATGAAATTATCCCATTACAATGTTTTTCTCAGAAGCAAAATTAACATGGCTGACAGTTTAATTGACGTTTCTTTTTCTTCTAGTGCCATTGCCAACTAAACAAATTGTACCATATTTTGATATTCATTTTTGTTAATTATTTATACAATTGTAGTCACTGATATTTTTGTTGTTTTTAAGTTTCAGTTTCTTTGTCAGAAATGAAAATAGTGCCAACCTTGATCAACTCACCAACCTTACTTTCTAAGGAAGTTTCCTCTAACACTTACTGGGTAGTAATTGTTAATACTGGCTGTTGTTTTCAAATTTGGTTTCAGTAATTTTCAACTTTCCTAGTGAGGCAAAGAACTTAAGAATCCTGAGAAAACATTGGGGAAAGAATGTTTCAACCTAATCTAGAGTTTCTCTTCTTTCAAACATCTTAGTTTCAGTTTTAATATTTTTTAATTTAAAAATACGGTTATGTAATTGAAATAAGAATTGTTTTGCAGAAAAATTAATACTTTATCATGAAATTTTAATACTTTAAGACAGTGCTTATATAATTATAATAAATTCAAAACACTCCTTTCAGCACCAGCTAATTACCCTCTGGTCCTGCCATTGTCTTTTTTTTTTCTTTCTTTCTTTCTTTTTTACTTTTTGAGGAAGTTTTTTCTATAGTAAGCACTCTCCTTCTTCATACATCTATTTAAAATGTTGACCTTACCTTAACCTACTCTGATAATCCACCAACACATGGCCCAACAAACTAAGGATCAAACTATATATATTTTAGTCTTTGCAGGTCATTTGGCCTCTGTGGCCAACTCTGCCATTGTAGTGTGAAATCAGCCACAGATAACACATACATGAACAAGTGTGACTGTATCCCAATAAAAACAGATGATGTGCCAGAAGCCCACAGGGTGTAGTTTGCTGCCCCCTGCACTAGACCTTTGGAACGAAAGCTTTCTGAAGGTAGAGGTTTTGTCTGTTTTTCTCACGGTTCTAACCATAATTCCCAAAAGTGTCTGGTACTTAATAGGTGTCCCATAAATTTTTGAATCTGTTGAACATACACATAGAATAAAACATTTAGCAAAATAAAATATATGATTTGGAAAACACTTGGATTCTGTACAAATAAAAGCTTTTCTGAGTATTTATTTGGCTTGATGAATTACTCTGCCTGGAATAATAGAGCAGATTCATATTTTCAATTGAATCAGTGCCACTCTTGATTTTATTGTGAATTCGGTTAAAATAAACAGATTTTCTTTGTTAATTCCTAGAAAGACTTTTATATAGTGACATGCTCTTTACCACCTTTGAATTGCATGCTGTTGTCACGCTGAGTTATTTCCAGACATAGATTTCAAGTCCTTCATCATGTTTGGGTTAGAGATCTCATTAACTTAGTAGTCTTGCCATTTTGTCTGTCTTTGAGTCTGTTCTTTTGATGGAATATTTTCACCTTGATCAACGAGTGTAATCCATCAGTGTCTGGTTGCTTGAAGTTATTTTCCTTAATACCAAGCTTAATTTATACCCATCTTCATACCTCAACACATTGCACAATGGAAAGCAGAAACAAAAATCATTTTGGAAAATGGAGCTGACATCTATGTAGAATACCCAGGACAAGCAATTGAACCTCAGAGAACTCTCCGTTGCCTGCAGGGGCTTATATAGGTGCAACCGCTCTCCCATGATCACTTATCATAAAGCAAGAGACAATTGGGCCAAGGTAGCTTCCTGCCTGCCTTTGTGTACAAATAATAAATAGAATAGAGCAAATAAGGTAAAAAAAGAAACAAACAAAAAATGAAACAAACAAACAAAAAACCAGTACCACAGCTGGAAGCCAACTCTAAAGAAAAATGATGTTGATAGCTCTCCTGCCAGTAGCTGGACTTGCTACATCCTGGCAAAGCAGTTTTTATAAAACATATTTAAGGTTTATAACCACTTGGAGGCTGGAAAAAGAGTAATACATTGAAAATATGTTTAATGTTTTGAACCACTCGGTGGCCAAGAAGCAGCTTCTGCTAACATTTATTTAACGCTTAGAGTCATTTGGTGGTTAGGAAAAAAAAAAAAAAAGAACGTCTTGTTAATTTTTAACATTTATGGCTGATCAGTGGCTGCTAAAGCAACTATCAATGCAGAACGGTTTATGTTTCGGGACACATTGTGCTGCTACTAAAACAATTCATACGCTTCTCTCAAGGCCACACAAACATTGTCAATAGTGTTACCTTTGCAATTGCACCACTAATAAAAACATAGGAATCAAACAGAGGGATAAAACGCTCCTGGAACACATAGTCATAACATTCGATTGCCCTGAAAATGGTTCTGCTGTTCTGTGTGCTGTGGACACTTTGCAGCTGACACCAGAGGGATCACCAGGCCTTGCTCAATTTCATCAAATGTGTGAAAGTCACTCAGCAGATTGCAAAGCAAAAGTGTCATCTGATAATTGGTGTTTCTTACAAATCAACAGCTTGTCTCTATACATTAAGAGAAAAGAGTACTCTACACCAAAGTAAATGTAAATTGGGATAGAAAGTCTATTATAGGTTCTTATATGGACTTGGCATAGTTTGAAAAAAAACAATAGTAAATATTGAGCTCGTGTGTCACAGGGAGGGATGATATAGACAAAAGGGGTAAGATAATTAGCTGGGATGTCTACAGGTTAGGCATTCTCCTGCTAGTTTCCTGATAATGAGAGCCAAATTATTAACAGGATCTTCCCCCATTTAGTGATTGCATTTTTTTTCAGACATTGGGATCAGTGCTAGTTATACATTTTCTCCTTTACTACTTGCAGTATACCTCTGGGAATAAGGTATTTTTATTCCTCATTTATAAGTAAGAAAACCAAAGCACAATGAGGTCAAATAACTTACGCAAATCCTCACAACTAGGAAATGGTAGAGCATGGATTTGGACTCTTAAGTTCAGTGCCCACACAGCGTGTGGCTAGAACATGTTACAACAGAGATTTGTCCTCTGTCTCTCTGTAGAAATCTTTTTTCATTGACTATGAATAGAAAAGATATGTCCCAATATGGAAAAAAAAATTGTTTTGAAAAACCAGTATATTTATTTCTGCTTCTGGCCTTATCAACTACTTCCTAGGTCATTTTTGGCCTCTCATATCAAAATTTGGCCTCAGCTCAGCAAATTATGGAGGAAATTCAAAACGAATGAAGGGCCCCTGATTTAAACATTGTTAATGCATGTGGAGAATACAACTCGGAGGTAAGCACTTCTAGAAACACCCTAAGTCCCTCTAAGAATCAAAGAAAGCCATTTCCTCTTGGCTTATCTTCTAGAATAATTCAGTCCTAAAGCCTAGCTGAACTTTTGTGCTGGCAGAGATAGGCAATTGGAGGAGTTGGGAAGAAGCTGCAATAGACCAAATCAAGGTACTGAAGCAGAGTGAGGGAGGTGTCCACATAGAAGGGTTGGCAAGGGGTATCAGAGATTGAGTCTCATGAGGAAGTCACCTATGTGGGGGAAATATGGCCTTGTGTATGGATTTAGAGCTGTAATGAGGTGAGCAAAACTTCCATCTACAGTGGAGAAGAGAAACAGCCAGTGCAGATTTTCAAAGTTGGAATGGAGTCATTAGGGCACCTGCAAGGGGTCTGCAGGGGTAGTGGCAATGAAAGATTAGGCTTGATCAAATAAGAAAATATATTAAGGACAACAAGAGCTGGATTTCTCACTCTTGGAAAAGAAAGTTATAAATTATACAAGGATTAAAAAAAAACAAGCAAACAAACCTGAAATGAATGGCTGTGTTAGACTGGAGTTGAAGGTATTGGTACAAAATCGTGGTTTTCAAAATATGTAGAAGGATGCAGAAATAAATATTATGTATGTACATGTCCATAGATCTATTCTTTAGCTGTACCTACTGAGAGGGGCTGGGAGCAATGATTCTCCAATAACAAAGAGCAAGCTGCAGCCAGATTCTGGGCTTCTAAACATTATTCTCTGTAAGGGTGAGGAGAGAGCTCCTTGGAGAAATAGCTTTCTTCTGGGCTGAGGCAGCAAATAAGCGAGACAAGTCCCAAACATATTTTTGAGCCAGAAAGTAAGGGAGTATTCAACTAATTAAGGGTAATATTAAAAGGACATAAAAATCAGCTTAAAGAAGCTTTCATTGGCCAAATTTAAAATAATTCCAATATTAAAATAATGATATCAATTGTGAAATAAAACTCATGTTTTATGGCAAGACAAGAAAAATTTAAACATAAAAATTCTTCTCTGCTCTTTGGCCTACCCTCTCCCCTCACTGTGCATTGTGTATCTGCATTATGCATTGACCTAACTTCCCCCATCAGCAGGAATACCTGCTCAACAATGAAGAGCAGGCACCAGCAAGACAACTCCTTAAAAGATAACATTCCTTCTTTTTTTTTTTAGATTCCATATATATGTGTTAGCATACGGTATTTGTTTTTCTCTTTCTGACTTACTTCACTCTGTATGACAGTCTCTAGGTCCATCCACCTCACTACAAATAACTCAGTTTCATTCCTTTTTATGGCTGAGTAATATTCCATTGTATATATGTGCCACATCTTCTTTATCCATTCATCTGTTGATGGACACTTAGGTTGCTTCCATGTCCTGGCTATTGTAAATAGAGCTTCAATGAACATTTTGGTACATTACTCTTTTTGAATTATGGTTTTCTCAGGGTATATGCCCAGGAGTGGGATTGCTGGGTCGTATGGTAGTTCTATTTTTAGTTTTTTAAGGAACCTCCATATTGTTCTCCATAGTGGCTGTATCCATTAACATTCCCACCAACAGTACAAGAGGGTTCCCTTTTCTCCACACCCTCTCCAGCATTTACTGTTTGTAGATTTTTTGATGATGGCCATTCTGACCGGTGTGAGATGATGTCTCATTGTAATTTTGATTTGCATTTCTCTAATGATTAGTGTTGTTGAGCATTCTTTCACGTGTTTGTTGGCAATCTGTATATCTTCTTTGGAGAAATGTCTGTTTAGGTCTTCTGCCCATTTTTAGATTGGGTTGTTTGTTGTTTTTGATATTGAGCTGCATGAGTTGCTTGTATGTTTTGTAGATTAATCTTTTGTCAGTTGCTTCATTTGCAAATATTTTCTCCCATTCTGAGGGTCGTCTTTTTGTCTTGTTTATGGTTTCCTTTGCTGTGCAAAAGCTTTTAAGTTTCATTAGGTCCCATTTGTTTATTTTTGTCTTTATTTCCATTTCTCTAGGAGGTGGGTCAAAAAGGATCTTGCTGTGATTTATGTCCTAGAGTGTTCTGCCTATGTTTTCCTCTAAGAGTTTGATGGTGTCTGGCCTTACATTTAGATCTTTAATCCATTTTGAGTTTATTTTTGTGTATGGTGTTAAGGAGTGTTCTAATTTCATTCTTTTACAAGATAACATTCCTTCTTGATCTTGTAAAGGGTCACATGACTCACCACACTGGCACTTAAATCTGGATTATGTAAACTGTCAATAATACATCATTTAATGCACAGCCCTCTATCCCAAAAAAGTTATATAAACTGTGTCTTGACTTCTAAAGGGCAGAACAGTTCTCAGAGCTTTCTGAGATGCTCTTCCCAGGTTATAATCCTCAAATTTGGCTCAAATAAAATTTTCCAATTCTTTCTTAGATCAACTGATTAATTTTTTGTTGATACAATCGATTAGAATCAATTTAATGGAAAACAAAACCTGGAGACCACACAGATATAAATTAATAAATGGATAATTTGAAAATGTGATGAGAGCTAAGTTATTCCTCCCGTTTTAAAATACCTTTTGACAAAATATGTGATACCTACAGAAAAGATAAAGAGTAAGTTTACAGTAGAATCATCACCTAATATAGACAATCTCTAAGATGGACCTCATTATGACTGCCTTCAGTATTCACACCTTTGTCTAACAAATATGTAGAATATGGCAGAAGTGAAAGGATGTCAATTCCAAGATAACAACCACATGAGTGGCTTGGAACTGCTTCCTCCCACAGGTGAATCTTCAGATGAGACCATATTCCTGATAGCCAGCTTAACTCGAAATCCATAACTCTGAAGCAGAGATACTCAGACAAACCAAGAGATAACACATATTTAAAATTTTGAACCTCTAAATCATGGAGTAATTTGTTATATAGTACTAGATAATACCAATTTCATACCTGGTAGTGGGGTGCTGCCATAACAAATACTTAAAAGGTGGGAATGGTTGCACTGTCAGGCAGTAGTGCCTTGAACACACTGTTGATTGAATCAACACTCACTTGGAAGGGCTGTAGGTGAGGGCTTGCAACAAAGTAAGAATATCTTATTGGGAACTAGAGGAAAAGACATCATTGTTATGCAATGACAGAAATTTAGCAAAACTGTTGCCTATATTTATTTGGATAATGGAAAATGGACCTAGTGACTTTTAAACAAAAAGGGTCCAGGTCTTGCTGCTTTTGAAGATTCCTGATCTTTCCAGATGGCATGTGATGTTAAAATTAAGAAATGACTTTTAAGAAAAGCTTAAGTCCAGGACATAGAGAGCATGGTCAAAAGATAAAGCCATGAGAGTGACTATAAAATGTTTTGTTAGGACCTTAGTAAGATCAAGCATGGTCTTTGTGGCTTCATGTCTAGTCAGAAAAAATTCCCTCTTAAGAGCTTAATGGTATGTGTGACTCAAAGATTCTTTCCAGCAAACAATAAGGATTCTAATTCATGTAAGGGCTTTGTCTTTCAGGCATCTCCAACAGGGCCAAGGTAGAGAAGAATTTATGTTGAAGAGTTTTTTTTTTTTTTTTTGTCCAATTCAGTGAACCCCATGAGGACTCCTGGGATAGCCACAGCACCTACAAAGTTCTTAAAAAGAGTTCTACATGTAGAAACATCACAAGAGTGGACTGAAGAAGGAGAGTTGGAGATTGTACAATGAGGAAAGGTCTTTAGACCCCTTGAATTCAATTGGCAGGAAGCCAACAAAGAGAGTTCCTTAGTTTCAGGTACATGCTATATTTCATGAAAAAGAAAGGGTAACTCAGAATGGAGAACCAAGAGCCCAGATGGTGGAACTGAGATCTGTGGCCAAATATTCCCAGCCCTTGTACCTAATCAAAGAGCATTCAGCATTTACCAGCTAGATTTCAGAAATGTCATGGCCCAGTAACTCTTTTTTATTCTGTGCCTTTTCCCCCTTTTTTAACAGAAATGTCTACAGAAGTTATCCTATGCCTATCTCACCATTGTATGTTGGGTGTATGTGGGATAAGCAACTGGTCACTTTAGCATCACAAGTCTACAGATCAAGAGGAAATAAGTCTAAGGAACCTCATTTGCACTTGGACTTGAGTTATATGATTTTCTGGAATATGAACTAATACAATAGGGGAAAATATTTTAGGGTACTAGAAAGGGGCTGAGTATATGTTGTATGACATACCTTTGAGGACAGTGGTGCACTGTGGTAGGTAGAGAGGGCCCTCAGAGATTCCAGCTTCCATGTATTCATGCTCTTGTGTAATTCCATTCTCTGAATGTGGATTGGACTTACTTCTAACAATTAGAATACGGCAGAAATGATAGGATATCACTTTCAAGACTAGATTATAAATAGGCTGTGGCGGGGCTTCCCCGGTGGCGCAGTGGTTGAGAATCTGCCTGCCAATGCAGGGGACACGGGTTCGAGCCCTGGTCCGGGAAGATGCCACGTGCCGCGGAGCAACTAGGCCCATGAGCCACAATTACTGAGCCTGCGCGTCTGGAGCATGTGCTCTGCAACAAGAGAGGCCACGATAGTGAGAGGCCAGCGCACCGCGATGAAGAGTGGCCCCCGCTTGCCACAACTAGAGAAAGCCCTCGCACAGAAACGAAGACCCAACACAGCCAATAAATAAATAAAATTTAAAATAAATAAATAAATAAATAGGCTGTGGCTTTGATCATAGCTGTTCTCTCTCTCTAGCTCTCTCTTAGATAGCTCATCCTGGAGCCAGGCAGATGCCATATTGCGAAGTAGCTCTGTGGTGAGGTCCATGCAAGGGACTGAGGAGTGCCAACAACCGCATGAATAAATATGGAAGCAATTTCCTACCTCCCCCCAGTTAAGACCATAGCCCCAGCCAACAGAGTGGGTGCAATTTCTTGAGAGACCTTGAGTCAAAGGTACCCAGCTAAGCCACTCCTGGATATCCATGCTCCTGTGAGACAATAAATGCTTGTTATTTTACATTGCCAAGTATTTAGTCAATGTATTAGGCAGCAATAGATAAGTAATATGCAACCTTTGTGAAGTAATAAAAATGAACGTCATTAGTAGTAGGACAAATTGAAACTATGTTCTACCTGATAGAATGCAACAAGAAGAATACAGCATCTCCTCCGTGATATACCTAACAAAGATGCATACGCTGAATTTTCACATGATGAAACATCAGACAAACCCAATATGAGGGACATTCTAAAAAATAACTGGTCAGGAAAAACATGTTAGAGTTATGGAATTTAAGAAAAGTCAAGAACTGTTCCAGACTGAGGGAAACTAAAGAGATCTGGCATTTAAATGCAGTAGGTGATTTTGACCTTGAACCTTTTATTATATAAGACACTATGGAGACAATTGAACAGAGTCTAAGGATTGGATTGTAATAATGCATTAATGTTAATTTCCTGATTTTAATAAATGTATTTTGGTTGTATGAGGAGAATGTCTTTATTTGTAGAAAACAGCCAACATTCTTTCTCCAGTCTCCTAACAAGGACTATGCTAATGGGGCACAGATAGAAACCAATGATAGTTTGCCTGTTCATTCTATATTACTTGAGCTGCTCTATGTGGCCATGGCTGGCTTGTATGATAAGGTGTTTTCTTTATCATTTTTTGGTTTCTCTTTCTATAACACTTCTGTGAAAGCAAGGAAGTGTGGAGATTTACGTATGTTTCAAAATCATAATAAAGGTATAATAAATTAATATTAAATATAGTCACAGCCTTCACTATTTCCTTCTTGGAGTTGGACTATTTAAGTGTGACCATGTAGAAAATATTCTCTGTTTAATAACCTACCAAAAACTCCACCAACAATTTCATCTTGGAATATATCCCCAAACTCTATGTAAATCAAAATACAATTCATAGAAAAAAGCAAGGGGGTACATGTTATTTACTTTTCTATGAAACCAGCAGTATAATTTCCTTTAGGTATATCCTGTTTTATTTAAATTTTTCTAAACATTTTTTAAAAATCAGTGGATAAGAGATATATTCCTCAGATTTTTTGTTTTAAGCATGGACCCCCATCCTCAAATTATAATATAATACAATAATATAATATGAATTCCTAAGTCTTTACAAGCTCATCTGAGAGTAAAAAATAAATTTAAAGTTCCCAAAGAAATTTTAGAAGCTACTAACCCTAGAAAAAGGGTACAACTGATTGCAATTAACTTTGCTCTAAAGAGACTGGGAGTAATTCCTACTTTCTGATCCATAGGAATTTTCATAGAAAAATAAAGATCAAATAGTAAACAATACTGCACAGAGTTATTGTAATGGTTACATAAAACAAGGAATGCAAATCTCTATTAGGTCACCTGGTCCCTACCTATTGCTCAGGAAATGGTCATAATCATGACCATGCACATAATCATAAATTATGATTCACAATTGACATCTATAAAATGTGTCACAGGGACCTGGTTACGAATAACCAAATCAGCAGCCTAAAACTGGTTTAGCTTGGGCTGAGGAAGACAATGCAGGTATGAATATGGATTTAAAGATGTTAAACATGTCAGCACTCTAGGAAAAGTAACTTAAACTGCACACCCTACTGATGCAAAATCATCAGATATTAAAGAAGGTACATTACTGTAATTCACTGTTACTCTAGTGATCTTACAGAATTAAGACCACATTCATAACGTCCAAATTTGTCTCCAAGGAGAAACTTTGAGTTGGGGAATATCTGGATCATTAAGCAATTTCCTTAGCTCAGAGTAAAAGCACTTTATCTGTGAATATCAATTACTTCCATGGCATATTGGATGTAGCACAAGTGACAAAGTGACCTTTCTCTTAAACAATTCATAGATTCACTAGAATTTTCTTCAACTTTTGGGGACTAAATATATGCCATAGTCTTAAAATCTTAAATACTGATTTTCCTCTAAAATCTCCACCCACCCTGCTCACCACCATCCTTCCTTTGTAGAGTTATGTTTTTTATAATTTTCCTGTTAGTTTTTTTGTATTCCTGGTTTAATCGTTCATCATATTTTCAGATGTACAATCCATTATCGCTAAACTGACATTTGCCTAATAGACTATTTCGTGACCTTTTGTATTACACAATAAGCTATTTTACTATATTCTTTTTAAATTGGTTGAGTCTTTTATTAAAAGTGAAATAAGAACATTCTCAGTTATTGGGAAAGGACAGTTATCTCCTAGAGGATACCTCAAGCACAGATATACAAAGCCAACAGTGAGATTTGCCACAATAGTTATATTGCCCAATACACCATGGCTAGTTCTATCTGGTGTTGACTAAACATTATTTTAATATTCCAAGGAAAATGATGCAGAAGCAGGAATTGCCTAGAAGGAATGTGGAAAAAGAAAATAAAGAAAAGAATAATCATTAGATAAAGTGACTTAGAGCAGTAAACCATTTCCATATGGTAGGAAGGGTGTGCTTGGGAATGGAGTTCAGGAGCTCTAGGGACATAAATGTTATGTCTGGACACACAGCAGCTTCTGGCTAGCTTTAAGCTGCTCAGGTAAAAGCCAAAACAAGAAATACCACAAATCTAACTGGGTCTCTAACGGGTGTATTTGGTTATAGGTGTATAGGCAGGATTCCAGAGGATGGCAAAAGTAGTGCCTGATAGGTATCTCATTTCTAATACTGAATTTGCAAGCACTGTTTCTACTTCTTAGTATTTATTTGAAAAGGGCATATTATGTTAATATAGTCCAAGAATACCTGGGTGAACTCATAACATATGTTATGGTTCCACATTCAAAAGAAATACTGTTCTGTTATTAAAAAAAAAAAAAAGGGGGGGGGGGGCTTCCCTGGTGGCGCAGTGGTTGAGAGTCTGCCTGCCAATGCAGGGGACACGGGTTCGAGCCCTGGTCTGGGAAGATCCCACATGCCGCGGAGCAACTGGGCCCGTGAGCCACAACTACTGAGTCTGCGCGTCTGGAGCCTGTGCTCCGCAACAAGAGAGGCTGCGATAGTGAGAGGCCCGCGCACCGCGATGAAGAGTGGCCCCCGCTTGCCGCAACTAGAGAAAGCCCTCGCACAGAAACGAAGACCCAACACAGCCATAAATAAATAAATAAATAAATGGATCATCACGTTTTCAAAAAAAAAAAAAAATTAAAAGGGATGGTGCATTGAAAATCAGTTTAGGTATTTACTAAGGTCTCTTGAATAACCAATGAGAAATTTCAGTTATGGTACATGGGAAAACATTTTAAAGAACCTATTCTTGCATAGATCTTTCTGATAACTCGTGGCAGCACAGCAAATTCTGTCTCACCCCAGTACCAAAGCTGCGCCCACTTTGTTCTCTCACTCACCTACCCTTTGCCTGATTTTCCAGATTTATTTCTCTCTTCAGGCACTAGCTGCAAACTCCTTATATAAGGGCTCAGCTCTGCGACCCTATCCTTTATCCTAATTGGCACCACAAAAAACCTAATTGTTTATCTAATAAGACAGAACTTTCTAATACTGTAGAGGGATGTGTGTGTTTGCTTTAAGGATGCTGTTTCAGTAATAAAGTGTCACTAAAGGCCATAAATTCGTGTAAATATTTCCAATTTACATGAAATAAGCACCAGGTTAAAGAATTTATGTACTGGATTGCATTGTCTTCTTAAAGGTCATACTTTTCCTCAAAGTACTGCCTTCATTTTTCTGCCCGTGTAAAACCAAGACACAATTTTAAAAACAGCTGTCCCCATTTTCAGGGACTAGTTTCTAATACATTTTCCCAGTTGTATTTCTAAATCTGTAGCAATCATAGCACCGTGTAAAAGAGGCAGCTCAAAAAAAAAAAAACAATAGCAGAAACTGAATAAAAGATTTGCAGCCCTGAATATGCATACAAAAATTTTAAATCGAAGTGAACTCCTCTGAGCTGATTTCTTAGGTGAAGGAGAGAATATGGTCTTTGAATGCCTGATAAGGTCACAGACACAATTTCAAGTGCATTTATGGTAAATCCATGTGACAACTCCTACAGCCACTAACCTGCGTCTGCCCTCAGGGTAGTATGTGCAATCTTCCTTGCATGTCTGGGATGGTTGTGGGGACAGCAGAAGCCCTCCGAGAAATGTCACACATGGGAAATAGTAACAATGGCTCATATACGAGAGTTTAAATTGAAACCTAGAAGTGATGAGTAGCTTTACCTTACACATGTGCTAGAAACCAGAAGTTACTATGAAATAAATTGAGCGATTGGGAGTGGTGACTAAGGAATAAAATTTATAATTAAAACTTGTCAGTAAAGCTGGAATCCTTAACTCATTGACCTTAAAATACATATTATAGGACTTTGAGAATTGAAGTTGTTGAATTTATATTTTATTTGAATTATTAAGAATGATGATGATACTATAGCTTAATTGTAAATTTATTCTAGTAATGACTTCATAATGATATTTGCTTCCTAGTTTGATGGAATAACTACTGTAGGTTACTTATAGCCACAAAGGGTACAATACCTTTTCTCAGAGTCTCTATGGATAGCTACAAAGAATGCAACACATCCCTTTCTGAATCACTTTGAGACTCAGATGCAATACATACTTTGGATAATTTATTTTGAGTGAAGAATGACTATCTGGTATTTGGTGTTACCTCCAGCACTGTGTAGGCATCTGAATTTGCAATGACAATCAATTACGGTACAAAGTGAGTTATGTACTTAAAGTACAAAGGAATTCCATGAATTCAGGGAAATGCAAAGACTGTAAAATAGTGAAGAATGTTATATATCCTAGATATTTATGTATCTATTCATACGTTTAGTATAGAGCAGGAGGAAAAAATAGTTAAGTAGAAAAAAAAGTAAATGAAATTAATTGTATCCTCTACAGTGCAGGAATACTCTTCTGAGTTACAAACAAGATATTTCTGTCAACCTGGAGAAAATAAATGTTGAAAAGGCCTCGTCTCATCTGACAGAATTTTGATTCACTTACTCACCCACAGGAGACATTTCTGGGACACTAGCAATATAAGGTCCATCCAAAAACTTTGGCTCATTATCATTAATATCCTGCACTTTGATGATGAATTCTGATTCAGGCTCTAGGGGCTTCCTGGTTTCTATGTCCACAGCCTGAGCACGAAGTGAGTAGAAAGGTTTTTCTTCTCTATCCAGGCTCCTTATTGCATGAATGTCCCCTGTAGTTTCATCAATGGTAAAAACGGTGCCAGCGCCATCTCCTGAGAGGGTGTATTTAACAGCGCCCTCTCCCTTATCTAAGTCAGAATGGAGCTTTAGGGAGAGAGAGAGAGAGAGAGAGAGAGAGAAAGAGAGACAGAGAAACACCATTAAAGGGATGGTCCCATGTTAAAAAGCCATACTTGCAGTATAATTTTTCACCAGAGAAGTTAAACCAAAATCTTATGTTTTTTTTTCCTTTTTTTTCCACCAACTTTTTTATTATAAGCATTTTTAACACACAAAAAAAGTTGAAAAAATCTATGGTGGACACCTATATATACCTATATATATCTCAGAGATTCCACTGTTTACCTTCCAATTTAATCATATAGGCTTTTGACTTATCACATAGATAGATCATATCCCTATCCTTTCATTCACTCTCCTGTCAATCCATCTTATTTCTCCATGCATTACAGAGGTTAGAAGTACAGCCCCAAATCCATCAACATGCATAAATACAACTATTTTGAACATTTATTTCTTTTATATACTTTGGGGGATAAAATTTTCATAAAATGAAATGCACAACTCTTAAGTGTACTTAGAGTTTCATTTTAAATGATTGTTGTATTAAAATAAATTAGCTCATATATATTAAATCATACAACTTCCAAATACCCTGAGGATAGAAATCAGTGACGTGAATCCAGTGAGAGATATGGTAAAAAAAAAAAAAAATCAGAAAACACTGAGCCTTTTCATTTGAAAGGAGAGGAGAGTTTTGGCATACCAGGTCAATTTCAGATATGTACGATGGAGTATCTCATTTTAACAGACTGACTCTCAATGAGTTATTCAATATTACTCAACCAAGCAATGGGTAGAATAACTGATTATCCTTTCACAGGCAAATGGTTAGCCCTAATCCATTCTATATATTTGAAATGTTATAATATAGAACATTTTTAATTTCTGCTAAGTTCTTTTGAAAGTCAACACATGTATAATTCACTATAATACAGTATGGAATAAGACACACATCAATGTAATAGGGGAGAGGACCAAAGAGAAGAGAAATTATTATTGTGATACTGTAAATCAGTGTTTTTCAATATGGAGTCCAAGAATTAATGATAGATGGACATAGTCTTGGAGATCTATAAATTATCCAAGAATAAATTTATATAGATAAATAATATGATATAAATATTTCATTATATATAATTCTCTAAGAATATGTGTACTCATATATTTCATAAATAATATAAATTTACATTCTACTTAAATTAAAAAGGATACATATTCTTATAAATAATATTATTTTGTATCCAAATGCTGATCTAAAATGTTTCAAACTATTCTCACTCATTTAGGTACAGCCATCTGATTTCAATGTTCAAATTTTTATTTTTAAAAGCTCATTCCAGTCAACAGATCAGTCAAAGAAAAAATGTTAAACTTTTAAAGTGACCATAGCCATTTGGGCTGTGCTTTAAAATTTTCACACAAGTATAGGTGTCTTGCAAAATTTGGGGTAAAAATGAGTTGTTTTTCTTAATGTTTCAACATAACATAAAAGCTTTGAAAATATTTTAAATTATATAGTTATCCTTTGCAAATAGGCGTTCTGTGTATTCGTATTAGTAATACCAAAACACAAAAACTCAACTTGGCTACATCTTTGCTCTTAAACTCAACATTCTGCTTTAGCTTCAGTAAAATATCATCATCCTTCATATTCATGTTACTAAAATGACTTTATTCATTTTGTGAATTTGTATTTACTTCAAATTGCTCTGAAAGTATGTTTGCATAAGAGCATAAGCAAAGGATTTGGACTGGGTAAATGATATAATTTAAACAATGAGAAAACTATAAGGGGGAACCAGGTTTTGATTTTTCTTTAAAAGTTTTGGTATATTTTACTCAAGTCTAAGGAAAATTGCAAAGAATGACAGGAGGTTTTTTCCTCCTAATATTTTATGAACTGCTATGAAGCATAGGAAGTTTCAAGCGTAAAATCAAACTGTAGATACATGTTCTTTGAACTTAGGAATTTCAAATTACAAATTTCATCCATACTATTAAAGATATTCAACACATGAACATTTACTTTTACTTTCAAATTTATCTAAAGATATGAGACAAGCAAAAGCCCAATGCAAAAGCAATGTCTTTATAAACTGGATCCATTTTGCCAATGGCTCCAAAGAATATGTGGTAATATTGTGGAAGCAAGTGAAAATTCTAAGTAGGTTTTTACAATGTGATCCAAGTAGAGTCACCAAAAAAAATTTTTATTTAGCCAAAATCAGAACTGTTTTCTCTTCAAACTGACATAAGAATAAAAAAGCAAATGTCTTTTCAGCTCTATTCAAGATCCAAATTAAATTCAGTTGCTGCTACTCTATACACTTCCACCTTTTCCTTCTAATTTAAATTTGGGTTTTGCAGAGATTAAAGTTTCAGAAGAAATATGTGAAAATACGTTAAATTTGAACTGAAAATGAGATGGATGAATGTAAAATTCTTGAGAGGATTAGAATGGTTACAGCAGTTCATTGTATGTTAATACCTTAAAGAAGATCACCTGCAGTACCCAGCATTGATAGGCAATGTTTAAAATTATTCAGTACCACATGTAAAATGGATGGTTAGTGGGAAGCTGCTGCATAGCAACGGGAGATCAGCTTGATGCTCTGTGATCACCTAGGGGGCTGGGATAGGGAAGGTGTGAGGGAGGCTCAAGAGGGACAGGATATGGGGATATATGTATATGTATAGCTGATTCACTCTGTTGTACAACAGAAACTAACACAACGTTGTAAAGCAATTATACTCCAATAAAGATATTTTTAAAAATAAATAAATAAATAAAATAAAATTAGTTATTCAGTATTGATTCAGTCCAGTACATGGGTGACTAGGTAAAAGTATTGGTATTTTTGCAACGTCAATTCTAATGTTAAATAAATGATGTTGGCCTGATGTTGGGTATTGTAGAATTTGCTTTGTATCACATATAAAATAATTTGAATAGAGAACATATATAACATAATAGTTTATGTTGTAAACTAACATAAAAATCCCTATCACCCTCTTACTTAGAGATAACAACTTCTTTTATCATTTTATACACTTTCCATTACATATACACATATATTCATATATAAATGAAAGGGTATACATATAGAAATATGTTTGTATATGTTTTATATGTATATATAATATTATCTGATTATAAATGCATATATACATGATATAAAAATGAGAAACGAGTCAACATTTTCAATAACAATATACCATAATCATTTTCAGTATAATTTGAAACTTTTCAGAATTATTTTTTAATATCTGTATTATGTTCGTTCAAAGGAAATCGAATGATTCAATGGGTTTTGCTTATCCTTTCATAAACAATGTGATGAATATGTGTGTGTTGTCTTAATTCCTTAAATAAACAGATAAATATAAATAGAAGGGTAATTATAAAGACCAAAAATGTAACTTTTATGAATAAAAAAATTGTGAATCTTGAATGATTCCAGAACTTGATGTCTACAGATGAGGCTGGTTTCTTAAATTTTTAGCAATGCAACTCAGGCTTAGCTTACATTATGAAGCTACTTCTCAGTTTTATTTGCATTTAACAGGAGGGAGGGTTACAGAAGGATTCACTTGCTGAATCTTTGGGTTGTGTTAACTATGAACAATCACATGATGCCATTTTACACAGTGGCTTTAAGCTCCATGTAAGATAATAATTCCACAAGGATAAAATTATTTTCCTTTATAGTGATTTAAAAATAACACAAGAAATATTTCTTATTCTGATTATTTTTTTTAAAAAGCTGTTTCTGAGTAGGCGCTGACTATATTTACTGACTGAAGCAGCCAAATCCAATAATATCATCTTTTAGTATTGACACTTAAAATACAATTTCTCCCAGAGAGTTCCATAAATGATAGCTATAGAAATATGCACTGTCCAGGCAGTTGTTTTGTGGAAGTGGTGTTGTTATTTTCCGATGTTTTCCAAGTCATCTCAGGTGGAACGTGAAAATGAGATGCCAAGAGAGGCTTAAAAAAAGATACCGAGAAAAAAAAAAAAAAAAGATACCGAGGACTAGCTTTGGAGTGTAAGCAAATCTGAACTCCAGTGTCTAAAAGTTTTGAGAAAGCTAATCTAAAGTTAAGTGTTTACTAGCATCTCTCAGATTATATTTTACAAACTGCTGCAGAAAAAAAGAAATTTATTCTTATTTTCTCTGGGTTGAAAAGTGCACATAAAATGGGAAATACTTTTTATATCACTATACCCAGCAGTGATTTTTATTTCCAGAAATACTTTTTATATCACTATACCCAGCAGTGATTTTTATTTCCATTTGCTATTTGTCAGGATAAGGGTGGTTACAGGCATGAGGAGGGCATGGAGGATGTTGGGAGAAATGTATGATTCTGAAAAGTTTTTGCTAGAAAATCAAAAACTGTGCTCAACAGGTATTTCATTTGATGTATATACCTGCAAATTACTTTATTAATTATATGTCTATAGGTTTTATGGTACACTACATAGTGTTTTATGGTACACTACATAGTGTTTTATGGTACACTACATACTATTTTATAACCTGAATTTTAGATGGATTATATAACAATTTGCTTTATCAATAAGTATGAATTTATTACGTCTATTTAAGTTAATCACAGGTATTTTAACCAAAGTACTACATTGAAATGGCTAAAATCAGAGTATGGAAGAGCTTGTAATGCACAATTTTACCTTCCTTTTCTCAGTCTCATTCACCAGGGAAATCATGTTTTAACTGTTTCTGTTGAATTCTTATTTAAAAAAAAACATATGTGGATATTTGTTAAATAAAAAAATGTTATAATAGTATTTCTTTTATCAATTTGAATAATACTTATTGACTTGCAAACCCCAGGCCACCTCTTTTTTTCCAATAGTGTTGTAATATCATTTATTTTACTTGTTATCAACGAAACACTGGTCTGAATAGTATATGTGTACTTCGGGTCTGAATTCAGTTCAATCCTACAATGTAACTCTGGTTCTCTATTTTCTACTATTATAACATTAACACTTTTACAGTCCCCCCTAAACTCCTTCCCTTTCTCATCCCTGAATTCCACTGTCTGTATTATACAGAATTAAGTGTAAAGATTTTGTCAATTTGGTCTATTTATATATTTATGTATTTATTTATTTATTGGTCTCTTTTTTAAAAGTAAGCGCTAATGGTTAATTTTATGTATTAGTTTGACTGGGCCACAGGATGCCCAGACATTTGGTCAAAGACTATTCTTGGTATATCAGTGAGGATATTCCTGGATTAGAATAACATTTGAATCAATAGACAAAGTAAAGCAGACTGTGGTCCCTTATGTGGGTGTGCCTCATCCAATCAACTGAAGACCTGAATAGAACAAAAAAGCTGACCCTTCCATGAATAAGAGGGAACTCCTCCTGCCTGACTGCCTTCAAGCTGTGACACTGGTTTTTATTCTGCCTCCAGACTTGAACTGAAACATCAGTTCTTCTGAGTCGAGCCTGTCGGTCTTTGCAATAGAAATATACCATGTGTTCTCCGGGGTTTCCAACTTGCTGACTGCAAATCCTGGGATTTGTCAGCCTCTGTAATTGTACAAGCCAATTCTTGATAATAAATAAATATATATCCTATTGACTATTTCTCTGGAGAACCCTGATTAATACATAAGCCTTCAAAGCCCTCTCCATCAGTTGCTGCTAAAACATAAAATAAAGCTAAACAAAACACAAACTCTTTTGATAATTATAATAATGTACATATTTTTGTTCCATAGCCAAATAACATACAGTGCCTATATGATTTCAATATTTTCATTTTGCATATGGAGTTTTTTGAGATATCTTTTTGTTTGTATTATTTGCTTTTCTCATATCTTTAAGCTCACCTCATTTCTCAGGGCCAACATCAAATCTCCTTTTCAAAACATACGTTGTTCAGGGACTCCTCTTTCTTCCTACTCCAAACTAGAGCATTTGCACGATTTTCAACCTGGAATTTTTCTTTATTAATCTCCTGGTTTGAAACACTATTTCTTGGATTTTATATTTTCTTCTATATTAGTTGACTACTTTGTTGCCGCCAATCTCCTATAACTTCTTGAGAATGTGTCTGTGAGAGGTAAGTTTCTTTAGTCTTTGGATGTTAGAAATGCCTTTATTTCAGGCTTTATTTCTTTACCTACACATATACTTAATTATTGTCTGGGCATATAGTTCTAGATTGGAAATAATTTTCCCTTCACACGTTTAAAGGCATGTATCTATATTCTTCTAGAAACCAATGGTAAAACTGATGTCCGTCTGATTATATTTCCATTGCAAGTAAGAAGCCTCTTTTTTCTCCCCATTTTATTTTACTCTAAAATTACAATCTTATTTTTATTTTGGTATTCTAATTATTTAGAACACTGTCTCCAAGTGTCTGTTTATGTGTGCTTGTGTTTTGAACATTGTCTCCAGATGTGAGTTGATATGTGTTTGTGTTTCTTTCTTTGGGTCAGGCACTTAGTAAGTTCCTTCGATTCAAAAACTATTTTCCTTCAGCACTGAAGGAAATTTCCTTTTATGATTATTTCCATGATTATGTTCTATCCTCCATGTTTCCCATTGTCTTTCTGGAATTCATATGTTCAATGTTAGATCTCATGGACCTTCTGTAAATAATATACTTTTTCTACAGTCATTCATTTCTATATCTTTTGACCTATTTTGTGAAAAAATTAAGTTATCTTAAAATTATTTATTGATTATTTTCAGCATTTTCAAAGTCAATACACATATCCATGTGTGCACACACACATATGACAGGCATATTAATTTCCAAGATTTTTTTCCTTTACTACGAATGTCCCCTTTTAATAGAATTGTGCTCTTATTTTGTGGACACGGGGAATTCTTGAATCTTTTTGAGGATTCTAATTTGTGTGTGTGTGTGTGTGTGTGTGTGTGTGTGAAGACTCTCATTTGTCTGTTCATATTTAAGGATGGAGTTTTGAACTTGTGGGTTGAATTTATTGATTACAGTTTTGCCCTAGGTTGAATGGAAAGAGAATCAACCATTCCTTTTAATTTCAGATATTTGGTTGGGGACATTCTAACCACAATGGAGTTCCATCATTGCCCTAATTATTTCCAGATTCTCTACAGAAGAACTTCTTTTTTTCAAAATTTCTTTATTGTTTACATTCTGCTCATTTATGTTTGGATTCCATGCATTATCATGTAGGTGGAAGGAATTCTGTATACAGACTATCAGTTAATCTCTATGTTTTACCCTGCATGTCTTTCTCCTTTTCTCTTGATCATTGGCATTTCTGAGTCTTTTTCAGAATTGTCCCTCCTTAGTCGGAGCCCTCTCAATATAAATGCTTGTAAGTAGCTTTGAACTTACTTGACCAGTCACCAATCCTTCACGCACTTATCAGTTTATAGAAATGGGCTAAACTGTCTGATGCCCGCCACACCACCCCGTTAGCATTATGCCCATCATCACCTAATAACCAGCCATATTCAATTTTCTCCTCTTGTCTCTCCAAATACTTTTTTTTAGTTCTTTATTTTTTTGGAACATATATCCAAGAAAGTTTCAATCATTGCATTTGGATTTTGTGTCTTTGTTTTCTTTAAGTTTAAAAGAATCATGCCTATTTATATTAATTATTTTCTCATCATTATCGTTCTCAGGAAACTAGGCCCCGTTCTGAATGTCTGCTAGAACACGAAACTTCCCGATGTGTTTTTAAATCTTTACTATTCTATCTTAGAATACCTCTTCAGCTTTTAAGTATGTAAGAGCCAATGTGGTGCCATAACAGTATGCCCTACTTAATACTGAGATCCTTGTAATACAAATTACAGACATCTTCCACCAGCCATCTCCATAAATACATTCAGTCTAGGGGAAAGCTTCCCAGTACAGGACACGCCTCAGTAAATGTTGGTGTAATAACAGCATGTAAATAGTAATACTTATTTCCAATTTTAAAATCTATGATTATGAAGGCTGTAGAATGATTTAGTACTATGGTTCAGCAGTTAGTGCATGAAATAGGAAGTAATATTATAACTTTTACTTATATACAGGATTCATTCAGATAAATGGGCCAAAATGAGTATGAGAAAATTTTATGTGAATTTCTTTCGACAAAATAATTTTATTATATACAAAACAAACTACTTTTGCTACATTGTCTTTGGTGAACATAAAATACTTAGTGTGTCTTCTTTGCAGTTGCTTAGTTCTCAGGAACCTCACAGTGGCCATTGTATCAGCTACAAAGTGATTAGATTATGTTTAAGGCACTGTTTATTTATGAAAGAAGACCAGATACAAAGATGATCTATAACTCTGCCTGTGTAATGCCATAATGCAAAATTTCTCTCTTTTGGAAGCCACTGAATGCCCAAGAATATTTGACATTCTATTCCATTCTGCTCCCTGAAGGGACTCATTTGTTCTTCCTAGCTTGATTGTTGTCATTTGAGCAAAAGGAATATCACTTTACAAGGCTGGAAATTACCTTTAACAGCCCAATGTTAGTTGAGAACTCCCCTGCCTGGGTTACAGACCCAAAGCTATTTATCATCTGGAAATATTTCACCTTCCATTTAAGAGAGTAGAAATTCATTTCAAAAGGGCCCACACCTCCGCCAAGGTAAGCCAAAGAAGAGCAAAGAAGAACAAAGACTATTTGCAATGCTTGGGAGCAACAAAAGCTGATATGCTTGGATATATTATACATCCCATTAAAGAAAAATATATACTATTCACCCGATGTTCTCTTTCATCTTTCTTTTTCTCCTTGAAGATTGCATGTGTGGTTACATGTGAGGGGCATCCTAACTATTTTTTTAGATTGTCATATTTTATGACTTTACCTTGACCAGATTATATTATATCATTTGAGAGTGTCACATTATATTAATAGGTACTACTGTAAAAGTTTAAGAGGTCATTGGCATGGGCCCTGGATTTGGGAGGAAAAATATGGAGAAGAAGGTTAAAATAATTTCTTTCCTACATTTCCAAAGCTGTAAAACATTTTTCACAAAGCCAGGTTTTAGGTAAAAAAAACATTTCCAGACAATAAACTAGTCATCAAATTGTCAGTAACAGAATCTCTATGTGGAATAAAAGTGAATTTTATGTACGATTTCAAATGTTGTTACTTTTCAGAATACTAGATAGGTTTGTATGATTTATTCTAGATTTAAAAGAAATGCCAAAAGTATACAAAAAATAATGCCAATAATCATGGTTTATTAATAATCATAGTACAGTATTATAGCTAGATATCATTTATTAAGTTATTACTATTTTGTATCTATGTTATTACTTTTATTATTAGCCCTTACTGAATATTAGGCACTGTGTCACACATGTTATAAGCTTTACTTAATTCTCAAAAAAAATGATACGCTACTATTATAAATCTGATAGATAAAATTTTTAAACTAAATTCTAATAGTTCAACATGTAAAATGTAATTTTCAAAAGCTATATGTTCTATCCTAACTTCTTAGTACATGCATCTAATAACTCTAATAAAGCAGACAGACCCAAATCTTAACTCTAATATAAAACATGGATTGATCTAAAATCCATGATTATGAGCATCAAAATTTGGGGTGAGAGTCCCAAACCCATTCGTTCTTACCTGGATGTTACTATGTAAGTTAACAAATTTCTTTGGACTTCAGAATCCTCGTATGTAAAATGTGGATTCTAATATTTGTATCATAAAATATGGAGGATATAGTAGAGAATTTAACTTCATAATGTCCATTTCCCTTCATTTATCTCTATTTACATCCAAACAAGCCCAGGATAGCAATATTTGTTTCCACTTCACTTATATTAATTTATGTAAATAGGTGCAAGAAAACTAATCGGATACAAAATAATGTTAGGAAACCCTATCAAGCTTCTACTTTTGGCTAGACAATTTTCTAATGGCTTTATATACTTTATACACTCTAATACTCAAAACAACCGTATGAGTACAACCCTACTATTATCATCCCCATCTGGTAGATATAGAAATTGAGGCACAGAGAGGCCAAGTTGGCTCGGGACACACACATAGAAAGAAACAAAGCTGAGATTCCAATCAGGTAGTCTAATCCCATGCGACTAGCACTTAAAACCAAAGGAGCTTTCTTTTAATTTGGTAAGTATAATACCATTTTCCTTAACTTTCAAAACTGGGTCTCTCTTGAGAGGAAACACACACACACACACACACACACACACACACACACACACACATTGAATCATCTTTGGTCAGATAATTAGCTTAGCCACAGATGCTAGCTACCCAAGTATTTTGTGACATCAGTTGGAACAAAACCCAATTGCATTATTATGGATGCATTCCTGAGATTGGCTTCATTCAAAAATGCTTTGGACTGCCCACTAGTGATTGCACTAGGCTCTAGAGAACATCACGTAGTATTTGTTCTTAAGGACACAGGAGTCCAGAGTCCAGTAGGGAACACTATGTGTCATAACAACAAAGATATCCATTGGAAACACTGTTTCTTTTTATAGTTTTCTGCCTCTCAAATCCTAATTTTCTAAAGAAAATGTTTATAA
>NW_028122195.1:0-59975 GCF_965194805.1 Balaenoptera borealis
AGGTCACACCTGACCAGGGCTTGCTTTTTTTTTTTCTAATTTACTTTTCCCCACATGGATATGCAATTGTCCTAATGCCATTTATTGAAAACTCCTTAATTTCCCCACTTTCTATCATATCAAGTTCTCATATATCTGTTTCTGGACCTTTTTTCTATACCATAGAGCTATACGTCCCATCCTTGCACCACTAGGGCTGTTTCATCACTATAACTTTATTTATTCATTTTGTTTTGGCCGTGCTGTGTGGCATGTGGGATCTTATGTCCCTGACCAGGGATCGAACCCGCGTCCCCTGCAGTGGAAGCTCGGAGTCTTAATCACTGGACCTCCAGGGAAGTCCCCAGGGCTTGCTTTGACATCCATGGAATGGTGGCAGGTGGGCACGGGGAGCAGCTGTCTGTGAGCCATCCTGGGTAGAAATGCAGGGTGGAGGGGAGGACAGATGGAGCTGGAGGGGAAGAAGCGGAGGAGGGAGGGAGGAAGGGAGGGAGGCCGGGCGAGAGACAGACAGAGAGTTTCCGGAGACAATAGCTCTGGCCGTGTCCTAGGGCATGAAAGCTGAAAATAGCTCCTAGTGCCGGGAGCCTTGGAGCCGGAGGCTGGGAGCCAGGGTGACTGGCTCTCCTCCCTGGTGTGTGTGTGTTGCGGGGGGGTGGGTGGCTCTGGGCTTCTCAGGCTGGGAATGGGGTGCACAGAGCAGGAACGGAGCAGGGACCCTTCTCTCTGGAACCTCGTGGGCCATCCTCAGCTCACAAAGCTGAGCCACTCCTTGCCCTACGAGTGGGGGGCTTATCCTCCCTGTCCCCTGGATCATACCCCCTCACACACAACTTCCCCGTGTGTGTTCCCAGCAACCAAGAGAATCTGTTTTTAAAAGATTTGGGGGAGGGGGGTAACCATACAAACAAGAGCAGAATGGATACTTTTTCAGGATATGAATGGCTCTGTGTAAGCCCACCCCCAGGGTAACCACAGTCCTGACCTCTAACACTCTTGACGAGTCAGCCTTGGTCTGGGCTTGCGGACCCACGGAAGCTTCCTCATTCCCTCCTTCAGGTCCCGACTCTCCCTCGGCGTCTTTGTGAGAAGCACCCGGGGAAGTGGGACTGCTAGGCTGTACTGCTGCTAGAACTCCACCTGGGCTCCACCAGGCTCCAGCCCCCCGCCCTGTCCACCTAACTGACCCTGAGGCACCTCAACTGGTAGGAGCAGCATCACCTTCCCTCCTGGGACTCGTGATACTTAAGGGAGACACCAAAAGACAAGCCTTTGGCTCCCTGGCTGGCAAAGAGCAGGTACTCAATTGTCATAAGTGTCCGTATCAGTGAGGGTTCTCCAGACAAACAGAATCCATATGGGGTGTGTGTGTATATACACACACATGTACATATGTACAAGCATACAAAAATATACAGCTGTGTACATATGCAGTATGCGTACACACATATACACATATAGTATATACAATACACACATACATATATACACACATATAAAATGCAGTTTGTATATATACAGTATGTATACACACATATACACACAATATAGACAATACACACATACATATACACTATACATACACACATATAAAATGCATAGTTGGTATGTATACAGTATGTACACATACGTATAACATATGCAATATACACACCTAGGTACATATATAGCATACGTATATACACACATACAAAGATATTTAGGTGTGCATATAGACAGTATACATACATACACATATAATATATGCAATACATACACGTACGTACATATAGACACACATATACACCTACATATAAAAGCATATAGCATAAAAATATATATGTACTGTATATAGAAATTCATCGTATATATACATACATATATCATATATATAAGATATATACACATACATATATACAATGTGTACACACACACACCTATATGTAAATATGCGCATGTACATACACATATAAATTCATACGCAAGTGTGTATATAATAGTATATTCATATATACATATAATACCTAGAAACATATTGGGGGGGAGGTGTCACGGTACGTCAAGGGCGGGAGTCGAACCCGCCACCCCAGGCCCCGAGGGGTCTCCCCGGGTCTCCACTTCGGGCCGGTGGGTGTGGCCGGGGGGGGCAGCTGAAGACGTGCGTGCGTGCTTGCGTGCGTACGTGCGTGCGTGGGGGCGGGTCCACGGGGCGGGAGGCGCTCGCCGCGAGTGAGTGGTTCAGCCGGGCCCCGGCTCATTGTGCTTGCCTCACGCCGGCCCCAGTTGGCAGCAGCGCTGGAGGCCCCGGGCCTGTGACCACAAAGAGGGAGCCGGGGGCCGGACGGGAGCAGGCCGGCGGCGGCGGCGGCGGCGCCGGCTGAGGCCCAGGCCAGGCTCCCTCCCCTCAGCCTCCCGCCCGCCCGCCCGCCTGTCCCGCCCCCGCCGGCGGCGCCCCGCCCCTCCCCCAACCGCCAGACTAGCCTGGTGCGGGGGCCGCGCGCGAAAACGTGGGGGAGAAGCTGAGGCTGGAGTCGCCCGTGGTGGCCGAGCCCGCCGTCTACCCATGGCTGCTGCTGGTCTACGTGAGTGCCGCCCGTCCCCTCTTCCCGGACCTCCACCTCTCTTCCCCCACGGCGCGCGCTGAGCCCACCGAGTAACGGAGCGACTCGAGTCGCCAGACCCTCTTTGGAGCCCCCCTTCCCGCCCTGCCTGGTTCTCCGCGGCCGTTTCCAGCCCCCGCGCGCAGGGTGGGCAGAGGGGAGCCGGGGCCGGCCGGGGGCACAGACTCGGCCGCGGGGACCCCGCGCTTCCGAGGTGCTCCCGAGCCGGTCTGCCGTTGGCCCTGTAGGGCTGGGGACCCAGGTCCCCCCCTCCCCCGGCCTGGACTGCCGGCGGGCTTGCCCTTCCGTACTTTATGATCTGACACGTCGGGTTTCTTTTTCCTGGCCAGCTTTACCATTACCTGACCAGCTTTCCCAGCATCCCCTGATAATGTGTTAGATATTCAAGTTTTAGGGCCTGGTCCCAGCCCTATGGAATCAGCAACTCTGGTGGGGCTCAGTGATCTCTGTTACAACAGGCCCTCCAGATGATTTTTATTCACCTTAAAATTTGAAAATATCTGCATTGTCAGCTGGCCGAAGCGTCCACCAGCAGGTGAAGGGGAGTGGCGCCTGGAAAAGATAGGGACTAGCCAAGGTAAGTACAGTAGCATTTGCCATGGTAGTAATGGAGAATGCCTTTTCTCCACTGGTTGGCACAGACTAGTATCTGGGAGCAGTGGCAGGGTTATTTAGGATGCTTTACATTGCAGTGTAGAGTGACCGCTGTCCTGGTTTGCCAGGGACTTCCCCTGTGTGAGCGCTTAAAATCTCATCCTGGCAAACCCCTTAGCCTTGGGTTTGAAAAACTTAGGGAATAACATGAAATTTAGGGGAAACATGATCTAGGTTTTGGGCAAGTCACAAGTGCTAATTAAAGCTAAGCAAGTATGGACAACATCTAGCCTTCTTTACCCTTTTGCGGGGAGGTAAATCTTGATTGGGTGAGAGGACTTATTGTTAAGAGATCTTTGTAGAAACATCCCCTTCTGCTTAGTCCGCTGGTTCTCCGTTCTGGCTAGACATTGGCATCGTCTGAGGAGAGTTAAAATGATAGTATTGGTCTAGCATGACCAACCGTCGGTGTGAGGGTTTTTAAAAAGTGCTTCAGAGGATTCTAATGTGCAGCCAAATTTAGGTGCCACTGCTTAAGCTTTTGAACCGCTGCTACGTATTTTCACCTCATCTTGCTGTGAGAATATCCAACTGTAGTTGAGGTTTGTTGTTTTTCTTTTTCTTTTTTTAACTGTCTTATTATAAGATTTACTGTCTTAAATAAGATTGAATGGACAGAAAATCCTGCTAGTCCATCTGGTATAGCTGGATACCCAGAGTAATATCGTTAAGATATGTACCATTTAAGTATTGTGACTGGCCTTTTAAAAATTAACATATGCATTAAATTAGTATTGATAGTATAGATCTCTTTCGAAGTTGTCATGTTGGGGAGCTATACCTCTAATCTGCTGCCATTGCTAAATATCTGGACACCTCTTATTAGGAATTGCTTTTAAAAATCTTTAGGGATTAAAACCAAGATTGCTGTATTATTTGTACTGGGACCACAAAAACCTCACAAAGTTCCCCCGCTGTACCTTCTACCCCCATCTCTAACCCTTGGCAACTTCTAATCTGTTCTCCATCTCCACAGTTTTGTTATTTTAAGAATAATATGTAAACATAATCATGAATTACTTAATCTTCGGAGATTGGCTTTTAAAAACTTTTCCCTCGGCATCATTCCCTTGAAGTTCATTTCAATTTTTGCATATATTAATAATTTGTTCCTTGTTGCTCGGTAGTATTCTATCATAAGATTTTATCACAATTTGTTTCAACATTCACCCATTGAAAGACATTTGGGGAGTTGCCAGTTTGTGGCTATTAGAAATAAAACTGCTATGAACATTTATGTGTAAGTTTCTGTGGGAACTTCATTAAGTTTTTGTTTCTTTTGGATAAATGCTCAAGAGTACAATTACTGCATTGTAGGGTGAATCTACTTTTAGGATTAAAAGAGACTGTCAAGCTGTTTCTCAGAGTGGCTAAACCATTTTATTTTCCCACCAGTGATGTGATATAATTTTTCTACGTACTCGCTAGCATTTGATGTTGTCACTATACTTTAATTTTAGTTATTCTCTGATATCTCATTATGGTCTTAATTTGCATTTCCCTGATGGCTAACGATGTTGAACATCTTTTCATGTGCTTCTTTGCCATGTGTATATTCTCTTCCATGAAATGTCTGTTCCTGTCTTCTGCCTATTCTCTAGTTGGATTTTTTTAAGTTGTTTGGAGAGTTCTTTGTATATTATAGATACAAGTCATTTGTCTCCTATGGGATTTTCAAATATGTTTTCCCACTGTGTAATTTGAGTTTTCATCCACTTAAAAGGATCTTCTATGAAGCATTTTTAACTCATTTTGATGAGATCCAATTGATCAGTTTTTGCTTTTATTGATCATACTTTCGGTGTCAAGTCTAAGAATTATTCACCTAGTTGTAGATGCCAAAGATTTTCTCCTATTTTTTTTCTCTAAAAATGTCCTGCTTTTACATTTAAGATTATGATCCACTTTGATTTAATTTTTGTGTAAGATGTGTAAGGTTTAGGTTAAGGTTCATTGTTTGTTTGTTTGTTTTTGTCGAGGGATGTCCAACTGTTTCAGTACCATTTTTTGAAAAGTCTATTCTTCCTTGATAGCTTTTGCACTGCTGTCAAAACCAAGTTAAATGTATTTGTGTCAGTCTATTGCTGGGTTCTCTGTTCTATTCCATTGATCTATGTATCTACCCTCCATCATTACTGCGAAATCTTGAAATTGGGTAGATTAATTCCTCCCATTTTAATCTTCCTTTACAAATTGTTTTAGCTGTTCTTCAGCCTCTTCCTACCATATAAATCTTAGAATAAGCTTGTCTATATCCACAAAAACCTTGAGGGCATTTTAAGAGTAATTGTGTTAAGCCTCTTAACTTGGGGAGAATTGACAGCTTTATTATGTTGTGTTTTCTAATCTATGAACAAGGTATGTCTCCCTATTTGTTTGGGACTTTTAAAATTTTCTTCATCAGCATTTTGTAATTTTCAGTATAGAGGTCCTATAAATGTCTTATTGGGCTTCTATTTAAGTATTTATTTAGGTCAGTTGTAAATGGCATCACATATTTTTATTTAAGCTTCTACACATTTGTTATTAATATATAATTTGATAAAATTGTGTGGATCTTGTACTCTAAAACATTTACAAACTAATATTATTTCTCAAGCTTTATGTGGATTCCTTGGTATTTTCTCCATTTAGATTATCATCTCATCTTCAGATACAGACAGTTTTAATTTTCCTTATTCAATATAATAGGATATATTACTATTCAACATTCAGGAGGATATATTCCTTCCTATTCAACATAGTAGGAATAGTTCTTTCATCTTTTAAATAAACTTTTTAAAAATTTAACTTTTAAATTTATCTGTTTATTTATTTTTGCTTTATTTTCTTACTAGAACCTCCAGTAATATATTTAATAAAAGTGGTGAGAGCAGATATCGGTGCCTTGTTTCTGATCTTACAGAGAAAGCGTTCAGTCTTTCACAGTTAAATATAATGTCGGTATAGGTTGTTTGTAGATCATCTTTATGAGTTTCAGTATGTTCCTTTTCTATTCCTAGTTTGCTTGGAGTTTCTTTTCTTCTTTTTTTAAAATCATGAATGGGATTGGATTTTGTCAAATGCTTTCTCTGCATTAATGATTAGGATCACATGACTTTTCCCCCTTAGTCTATTGGATATGGTAGATTACATTGTTTGATTTTCAAATATTTAACCAACTTTGCATAACTGGAATAAATACCACTTGGTCATGGTATATTATTCTTTTTATATATTTCTGGAGTTAATTTGCTCATATTTGGCTGAGGATTTTTACAGCCAATTTCATAAAAACTACTGGCCTGTAGTTTTCTTCTTTCTATACTATCCCAGTCTGGTTTTGGTATCAAGGTAATACTGGCTTCATAAAATTAATTAGGAACTGTTCCCTCTACTTCTGTTTCTTATCAAGTCATGTAAAATTGGTGTTAATTCTTTAAGTCTTGGGTAAAAGTGAAACATCTAAGCCTGAATATTTCTTTTGGGAGTTTTTAAATGAAAAATCAGTGTTTCTCATAGTTACAGGAAAATTGAGATTGTCTCTTTCATCTTGGCTGAGTTTTGGTAGTTTTGGGTGTAGACGCATTGGTCCATTTCATCCACATTTTTGAATTTATAGTGTAGACTTGTTCATAATAACTTGTCCCTTATTAACCTGCAGGATATGTCATGGTATCCCTGGTTGCATTTCTGATATCTGTGATTTGTGCCATCTCTCTTTTTATCTTGATCAGTCTTGCTACATCTTTCTTGATGAGATTGTTTATTTTGAAGAACCAGCCTTTTGTTTCATTGATTTCCTCCCCCCCCATTTTCCTGTTTTCAGTTTCATGGATTTTTGTTTCATCTTTATTATTTCCTTCTTTCTGCTTGTTTAGTGTTTTTTCCTCTTCCGTTTTTACTATTTTAATATAGAAAATTAGACTATTTCTTTGAAATATTTTCTTTCCCAATTTAGTGCTATAAACTTCCCTTTCAGCATTGCTTTCACTTTATTCCACAAATGTTGATCTGTTATATCTCCATTTTCTTTTATTCTATGCATTTAAACATTTTTCCTTGACTTTTTACCCATGAGTTATTTGGAATTGTGATGTTTAGTTTTCATGTGATTGAAGATTTTCCTGTTGTCTTTCTGTTATTGATTTCTAGTCTGGTTCCATTATGGCTAGAGAACATACTCTCTATGATTTTAATTCTTTTAAATCTGCTAATGTTTTTTTTATCACCCAGTGTATGGTATATGAGTGAATGTTCCATGGACACTTGAATATGTATTCTGCTTTTATTGAGTGTGTTCTTTAAATGTCAGTTATATCCTGTTGATTGATGATGTTTTCAGTTCTTCCATACCCTTGCTGATTTTTCTCTCTGGGAGTTCTATAAATTGCTGTGTTGAAGTCTCAAATAATAATTGTGGATTTGAAATTCTCTCCTTTTACCTTTTTCAGTGTTTGCTTCATGTGTTTTGAAGTTCTGTTGTTTGGTGCACACACATTTAGTATCACTAGGTCATCTAGGTGGATTATTCCTGTTATCTTTATGTAATGACCCTCTTTGCCCCTAATAATTTCCTTTGCTCTGAAATCTACTTTATCTGATATTAATATAGCCATTCCTGCTTTTTCTGATGAATGTTCACATGATATACCTTTTTCATCCTTTTACTTTGAACTACCTATATCATGATGTTTAAAGTAAGCTTCTTATAGACAGTATAGAGTTGGATCATGCTTGTGATTTTTTCATCTACTCTTCCAATCTCTGTCTTTGACTTGGTTATTTAGATCATTTACAGTTAATGTAATTATTGCTATGTTAAAGATTAGGTCTACCATTTTATTTTTTGTTTTGTCTTTTACCTTAGTTTCTCAATCCTGTGTTTCTCTTATTTTGCCTTCTTGTGGGTTACTTAAACATTTTTTGGTAAGTCCATTTTAATCTAATTTATTTATAATCATTTGTGTATACTGTTTGTATAGTTTTCTTAGTGGTTGCTTTTGGCCTTACACTATACATATGTAACTTATCATAGCCTACTGGAATCTGTCTTTTATTACTTCAAGTGAAGTTTCAAAATTTTACTTCCATTTAGGTCTCTTAATAGTCCCCAGTTTTAAAGTATGATTTTCTGTAGTATTTCCTCTATATACATTGGGAACCACATCAGATGGTGTCATAATTTTTGCTTTGACCATCATAGGGAATTTAAGAAACTCATGAGACTAATGATAGTCTCTTATATTTATCCCACTTGTTTTCACCCATTCCATTGTTCCCCTTTTCTTTCTGAAGTTGCCAGTCTTCTGTTATTGTTTTTTTTTTTATGTTTTCATAACACTAGGTGATATCTGGGCTTTCCAGTGCCATTGGATATGAGTTTCAGGAAACACTGAGCCTGGCTCACTTAATGCTACTGAGTTGGAGGGTTTGTATACGTTGGGCCTGTTGGCACAGCAGATGCTAGCAGATTAGACTAATGCTGATGGGACTAGTGCCACAGGAGGATGCATTCCCATTCAGGCTATGCTGCTGCTACAGTAGATCAAATCCCCCTCTACCCCAAGTGTGGGGCAGTGACCTGCTGCTGTCACTGCTTCTTTATTAGGCTGCTTTCGCCTCAGGTGTGTGGTGGGATCCCTTGGAAGCTGCTGCTGCTGTGAATCACAGGGTTAAATTCATTTTAGAAATACTTAAATATAAATATATAGCCTGGCTCTTGTAGGACCTCTGTATTTGTTTTTTATTGCTTTCATACGAATTACCACAAATTGAGTGACTCAAAACATCGTAAATTTATTACCTTACAAGTCTGACATTGGTCTCAGTTGAGTAAAGTAAAAGTGTTGGCAGGATCGACAGATGAATGGATAAAGCTGTGGCACATATATACAATGGAATATTACTCAGCCATAAAAAGAAATGAAATTGAGTTATTTGTAGTGAGGTGGATTGACCTAGAGACTGTCATACAGAGTGAAGTAAGTCAGAAAGAGAAAAACAAATACCGTATGCTAACACATATATATGGAATCTAAAAAAAAAGAAAAAATGGTTATGAAGAACCTAGGGGCAGGACAGGAATAAAGACTCAGCCATAGAGAATGGACTTGAGGACACAGGGAGGGGGAAGGGTAATCTGGGATGAAGTGAGAGAGTGGCATGGACATATATACACTACCAAATGTAAACTAGATAGCTAGTGGGAAGCAGCCACAAAGCACAGGGAGTGGAATCCTGCAGTGTTTGCTGATGGGTCATTTTGGAAGAGCTGACTTTCAGTCTGAAGCTCTGCCTGTTTGCATCTGAAGAATCTGCATTTAAGGAGAGGGTGTATGAGGAAGGGGGTGTATGGGACAAAGGTGTCCTGGGTGCAGATGAGCCAGGACCTGACCAGCTGCCTTTTGTGTCCTCTGGTCCCATCTCTTGGTCTGTGCCTCATCTGCATCATCACTGTCCCCGCTGGCACCCCTGGGGTGTTGTTGTCTGAGTGAGATTCCCCTGGTGCCCCTGCTCTCCTCCCCTCCTCCTGCTGGTTGGGGAGGGAACTGCTTATTGTGTGGTCTGTACTCCTGAGGCACGAAGGACCCTGTAGCATGGACCTGCAGAGTGTGGGATGTGGTCCCAAGAGCATGGGGCCCACATAGGACACAACATCGGGGCATGACCAGTATTAGGGCTGCCTCATCACTGACAGGGAATGTTGTCCAGATCCTGCTCGGGAGGGTGTGGTGGGTGGCCTGGGACCCTAGAGGCCCCATTCCTATCCTGGAGTTTGGAAAGTGCATCCCCATGGGCTCCAGATTCACCCCATATCTCAGCCATATCCCTCTGTCCTGTCTTTGAACTCAGGAAAACGAGCTCTCTTGTCCACAACATAGGCCTGGTCCTGTTGGTATTAGGATTCTTTAAGTTAGGCATCCTGGGATAGCTCTTTTTAGGCCTGAGAAGGAACAACTCAGGAGTGTACAACAATTTCAGATGAAACTGATATTCAATGACTATCTCTAACTACTCGGTTGTTGACTTCTATTAGTCATTATTCTCCTGGTTTTAGCTCTGATGTGGGGATTACAGAGGAGTCAACATTTAAATCTTCATAATCTGTGTATTTGTAGCTTCAGTATCATTACTGACCCATAGTTTTTATGGTTTGGGAAGAGTTATTGATTTCATGTGTCATGTAAAGGATTCACAATGATGATAGGGCAATTAAGATTACAATAATGGCTAGTAAATTGTTCACATTTTCTCTACCTGTGCATCTATTCTATGCATATGAGTTAGTTTAGATGTCAATATTAGTGAAATGATATAGAGGACTAGAGAACTTATTTTAAAAATCACTATTAATGTGTGATGATGAAAATGTAAAAGTCCTTCCGTAATCGGTGATGTTGTATCTTGAGAGCCTAGATGAAACTGATATGCCTTAGTGATATACAGGATTTTAGCCTATGATTTAACTTTGACAAAGCTACATCACTTTTTACTTTTATCTCATTTATTGAGAAAGACATAATTGTTATGGTGTTGGCTTGAAACTGGTTGAGAAGGACTTGAGTCCTTCCTTATTTTACATTTACATAGGTAGGATGTTGAAACATAGGATATGGTGGAGGGCATTCGTGTAACCATTCTAGGTTAGGAGTAGCAATTTCCACTGCTAAGACTTCTTGTTTAGACGCAAATGCTTTTCAAAGTATGAAGATTATTAGCATTACTGCTGCTACTGAGATGAATGAGCCTAAAGATAAAATATTTCATGTTGTGTGTGCCTCAGGGTACTCAGACTAATGTAGTGACATCCCTGAGAGGCCAAGAAAGTGCTGCAGGAAGTCATATTTACTACTACAAATATACTTGTGAAGTGAATTTTTGCTCATGCTGAGTTAACTGTATAACCTGAGAATAGTGGGAATCAGTGTAGGAAGCCTCCTATAATAGTGAAGACTGCTCCCATGGACATTAGGTCATGGAAGTGTGCTACTACATAGTATGTATCCTGGAGGACAATGTCTGGGGATGAGTTGGCTAAGATGATTCCTGTCAAACCACCTACTGTAAAAAGAAAAACTAAAGCCTAAAACTCATAGTATAGTGGGAGGTCATATAATATTACCTCCGTGAACAGTTGCTAACCAGGGACTTCCCTGGTGACACAGTGGTTAAGAATTCGCCTGCCAATGCAGGGGACATGGGTTCGAGCCCTCGTCTGGGAAGATTCCGCATGCCGCGGAGCAAAAAGCCCGTGCACCACAACTACTGAGCTGCCCTCTAGAGCCCGCAAGCCACAACTACTGAAGCCCACGCGCCTAGAGGCTGTGCTCTGCAACAAGAGACGCCACTGCAATGAAAAGGCCGTGCACCGCAACCAGAGAAAGCCCACGTGCAGCAACCAAGACTCAACGCAGCCAAAAAAAAAAGAAACGAGAAAGAAAACTTAAATAAAGAGTTGCTAATCAGCTAGATACTTTTACTCCTGTAGGGATAGAAGTAATTATGGTAGCTGATGCAAAGTATGCTCCTGAGTCAACAGCTATCCCTATGGTAAACATATGATGGGCCCACAAGAGAAATCCTAAAAAGCCAGTGGACATGACTCATACTAGTCCCAAATAGCTGAAAGGCACTTTTTGTCCTAAATAGTATGTAATGATATGTGAGATTATAACAAAGCCTGGTAGGCCATGAATACAGACTTCAGGGTGACCAAAGAGTCAAAATAGCTGTTGGTATAGGATTCAGTCTCCTCCTGCAGGGTCAAAGAAAGTAGTGTTTAGATTTCTATCTCTTAACAATATGGCAATTCTGGCTGCTCAGACTGAGAGTGGTAATTATGTAATATGTCTATAGTTGGGAAAGATTAAACAAATACTGGTGTTTGGTATTGGGATATGACTGCTAGTTTTGTATTAAAGACTATAGTAATAAAAGTAATAGCACCAAGAATTGAAGAGACACCTGCTAAATGTAAGGAGAAAATGGTTAGGTCGACAGAGGCTCCTTCATGGGCCAGATTGCAGGCTAGAGCTGAATATAGGGTTCCACTTGTACCAGAACCAGCTTCTACTATTGGTGATATGAGTAGGAGTAAGAATGATGGGGGAAGTAGTCAAAAGTTTATATGATATATTGGGGGAAATGCTACCTCAGGTGCCCCAGTTATTAGTGGCCCAAGTCAGTTTTCAAACCCTGAAATCATAATGGGTACAACTATAAAGAAAATTATTACAAGTGCAGGGACTGTTATGACTACCTTACAGATTTGGGCATCTCCAAGTAGCGCTCCAGGTTAGCATAGCTCAGCCAGGATTAATATACTTAAGGCGCTGCCTGCTACTCCAGCTCAAGCACCAAATAGTAAAGATAAAATGCCGATATCTTTGTGATTTATTGAAGATAATCAGCAGTGTATGAACAGAGGTAAAATGACTGAGCTAGCATTCGACTGTAAATCTAAAGACAGAGATTGAGCCCTCTTTCTGGCAAACCCTGTGGTGAATCAACAGATTGAATTGTAACTTGAGAGAAGCAGCTTCAATTCTGCTGGTGATTTTCCTGCCTTTTTTTTTCTTCTTTTTTCTTTCTCAAAGGCAGGAGAAGTAGATTGAAGCCAGTTGACTAGAGGATTTGCCTGTTAACTAAAATTTCCTGGGGTTAAAACTCATCAATCTCGTAAGGATTTGGCTTAATTACAGTGTTTGCTTTGCATTCAATTGATATAGGAGAAAGTCCTGCAGTCCTTATTTTTAGAAATTAAGTAAATTGTACTTGTTTAGGGTTTTGAAAGCTCTTGGTCTAAACTAACCTAAATTCCTAGTCCAGCACTGATAGGATGGGTGTTATGGGTAGTAACCGTGTGGCTATTATGATGAGTAATGATAGGAAAGTTATTTGTTTTGTATGTTCAAATTGTTGTACTTTTGTGTTGTTTAATGAAGGGAATATAGTTAGTGATGTGGAGTATGTTAGCTGCAAGTAGAAATATATGCTGAGGACTGCTGTGATGGCTATTAGTGTTGGTAGAATGATGTTATCATTTTTGTTATCTCTTGGATAATTATTCATTTGGGTCAAAACCCTGATAATGGTGGGCGACCTCCTAATGACACTATAATGCTGAGGATAAGGATCCTGATGGGAGGTGTTTTATCTCATGTGTGTGATAATGATACCCTTGTAGTACATGATCTGGGTATAAATAGGAAGAAGATAGTGTTGTTATGATATAAATTAGTATGTTTAGGATTGTTATACTTGGAATATACATTATAATAGCTGTTATTCATCCTATATGGGCAACTGATGAGGAGGCTGTAATTTTTTCCAGGTGAGTATGGCTAAGTCTGCCTCAGCGTCCAACTATGATTTATAATATCACTATGATTAACAGTATGTTTAGGTTGATGGATGGTGACATGTGGTATAAAACTGATAGGGGTGCAATTTTGTCATGTTGATAGCATCAGGCCTGCTGTTCATGGAATGCCTTGAGTTACTTCGGGCACTCAGAAGTGAAATGGGGAATGTCCTACTTTTGTGACAAGGACGATTGTCATGATAGTGGATGCTGCTGGATTAAAGATTTTTGTAATTCATTGTGTTCTTTGACCAGAGTATATTAGATTAATGATAATAGCCATTATAAGTAGTATTGATGTGGTGGATTGTTTTAGAAAATATTTGTTGGATGCTTCTGTAGCTTATGGGTTCATGTTTTTTATTAGAATGGGGATACCATTAACCAGTGTGAGCTTGTTACTACAATTATATTTCCTGAAATAATGGTCAGTAGAATGATAGTAAAAACAATGAGAGTTTATTAGTACAGGAAGGATATACAACAATATTTTGGGGGTATGGGCCTTGAAGCTTTCTTAGAGAACCTTACTATATAGCATTGTGGTGTAATGTGGTAGCATGGAGAATGTAAAATTCTTAGAAATAAGTTCAATTCCAGGAATAAGCGCATTTAAACCTCTATCATTTACTTTATCAAAGTAACTCTTTAGTCAAACATAATTCTTAAGTTTGCTGTGGGTTGCCTGGTATGATGACAGGTAGTGAAAACTCTCATATACATAGGGCTAATGTTAGTAGTAAAAAATATTTTTATAAGAGATGTATACGTTGATCATATCAAAATTGTGGGTAGGATGCTTGAATTCATAGAAAGGAGATTGTTAGATGTGTTTTAATGATGACTTGGGCTGTATATAATTCTGGCACGTAGGGATTGTCAAATGCTCCTAAAAATAGAATGTTGTGAAAATGTTTATTATAAGGAAATTGACATATTCTCTAGGAAGGACGGGGTGAATGGGCCTGCTACATTTTCTACATTGAAGACATATACAGGTTTTGATTCTACTTCTGTTAAATCAAGTGGGGCTTCATTGGATTTCTGCTACTGCGGAGATAATCAAATTCTGGGTAAGGGTCAGGAGAAAATTAGTCATAGGTGTTCTTGTGTAATAATTACTGTTGAAAGTGTAAATGATCCATTTAGCATTAGGACTGAGAATAGAATAACTGCCAGCAAGACTTCATATGAGATTGTCTGTGCTACTGTCCGTAGAGCTCCAGTGAGTGAGTATTTTGAATCTGAAGCTCAACCAGATCAGAGGATGGAATAAATGGCTAGGCTTGATATGGCTAACATAAATAGTATGCCTACATTTATATTAATTAGTGGATAAGATATGGGAAGAGGAATTCATGTTGTGAGAGCCATGGTTAAGGCTAGCATTGGGGCAATAATATATAAATTGATGATGTTGATGGTCATGGTGGTTCTTTAAGAAATAATTTGAATGTCTCAGTAATGGGTTGTAATAATCCATAGGGGCTGATGACTTTTGGCCCTTTCTGGATTTGTATATAGCCTAGGATTCTCCATTTAGTTAATATGAGGACTGCTATGGTGAATTAAATTGGGTACTTTGTGAAAGAATGTTGATTATAAACATATTCTTAGGAAGAGAACTTGAACCACTGCAGATAAATGTTTCAGTTTTACCTAATTACCGGGCTCTGCCACCGTAACAAACCCTGTTCTACAGTAGGGTATGTATAAATTAACTGAATGTAGATTATATCATCATTTGGTTTGAAGACATTTTGTAAAGTAAGCCGTATTGCTCTTGTCCTTTCATACTGGAAGAAATCTGCAATAGACAGAAACCAACCAGGATGACTCCAGTCTGAACTCAGATCACGTGAGACTTTAATCGTTGAACAAACAGACAATTAATAGCAGTTATGCCATTGAAATGTCGTGATCCAGCATCAAGGTCATAAAACATATTGCCGATATGAACTCCAGAATACAATTACTCTGTTATCCCTAGTAAAACTTGTTCCGTTGATCAGTGGTTTAGAAGAACAGGTGATAAAGCATTTTGACTAGCTGGTCTAGATTTTAATCACTCAGAGGCAGTTTTATTCTCCAAAAAATAAATGGCGCACGGGCTCAAGGCACACCATCTTCAGTACTTGTGGCACGCAGGCTCAGTAGTTGTGGCCCACTGGCTTAGTTGCTCCGTGGCACGTGGGAAATTCCCAGACCAGGGATCGAACCGGGTCCCCTGCATTGGCAGGCGAATTCTTAACCACTGCATCACCAGGGAAGTCCCAGAATCGCAGTCTCCCTTTTAATATACCTTAAGCCCAAAGAATCCATGGAAAATTGTTACAGAAAATAAGACAAAAAAATATTGTAAGGACTATAACAGAAGCATATAATACACAGTTCATATAGACACATCCCAAGCAGTTACAAAGTATATTAAAAGGGAGACTGCGATTTTAAAAAAATAAGATAAATTATACCCACAAACTCCTAGTCTTTCCTGAAACATTGCAATCTGAAACCCTATTGTAGGAAGCAGAAGATTCCAGGAGACATTCTACAAATGAAGGACTCTAAACCCTGTGGTTGGAAAAGGAATTCTGGAAGGAAGGTATCCTCACCCAAGGAGAGCAGGTTCCTATACTTCTCTAACATCACACCCCTGTACAATTCCCATTGATCTTGGTCCAGGCATTGTCACTCCTCTTGAGAGAAATCTATGGCCACATCCTGGAATGGCAGCAGTCCCTGAAATTAAAAGTACACATGCCATGTGGCCACGGGAAGAGTTCATAATGTGACCCAAGAAGAAAACAGCAAGTTAAGAGAAGTGCTTTTAATTTAAAAGACTGTCTTCAATTATCCACTAATATATATATATTTACAAAGTAACTTTCTCTACCTTATTTGTAACTACAAGAAAAGAGTATGGCATGTGATCCACAAAACCAGTGTAGAGACTATACTTATCTGGAAAAGAAATGATAAAATGATGGTTTCAACACAGGCATATGCATTTTTGAGTGTTTTATTTATATCAAACTGGATAAAATGTGTGTATTTCTCAGACAGAAAAGACATGTCGAGGTAGAAATGTACCTTTCAACTATTCATGGGTACCCAAGTACACTGGGGAGATTGTAAAAGTGCAGATCGTGATTCAGTAGGTCTGGTGGGCCTGAGTTCTATTTTTTCCTCAAGCTCATTTTTAACTAGTGATGCCACAGTCTCTGATTCATTAACCACAGTTGGGAATAGCAGAGACATAATTAGAAAGGTAAAAATTCGTATTTAACTTTGAACTTAAAGTGTTTTATGGATTTTACACCTTTAATAGAATAGTAAGCACAGCAGCAACAATCATTTGTGAATATTTACTATAGACTGTATCTTTCTTTCTTGTGTAGGATTCCAGGAAAAAGGCCTGGGCTGCGGCCACAGTGGGCGGGGCCCCCAGGCCGGGCCGCGCCTCCAGGACCCCCGGAAGGGCTCCTGGCGGCTGCAGGCGGCTCCTCCCCCGGCGCCGCCCTCCCTCCCGGAAGGCCTGGGGGCAGAGCGGTCTAACCTCCTCGCCCAGAACGATCCCGCGTTTCCGCAGAGCTGGAACTCCCGGCTCGGGGTCTCTTGCCTCCGCCGTCACTAAAGTGCCCCGGAGCCCGAGGGGAGGGCGGCCTCACTGAGGCTGCCGGCTCTGGAGGGGCCCCGGCCGCCAAAGCCGCGACAGTCCTGGGGACCGCGGGCCGGGTAAGTGGGCGCCAACCCTCCTCCTGGTCTGGTGCCCGGGCGTCAGTGCAAGACCAGCTTCTGAGGGGCAGGGGTTCGCTGCCACCCACCGCTGCTGTGCAGAAAGAGCAGCCCCTAGCGTTCTGGTCCCGGGGAACGTCGGTCCCTTCTCTCGCCCCTGCCCTCGGCCTGGCTCGCGGGGCCTGGTGGGCGTGGGGAGTGGGTCGGCCTGAGCGTCCTGAGGGGAAACGGGGAAAGGGAGGCGCAGGGTCCGGTTGGAGCGTCAGCGCCCCTCCTCCTGACTGCGGGGAAAGCGGCTGAAAACGCATCCCCAGGCTCGGAGGTCCCTTGTTCAGCCGAGTCTCTCTGCGCTCCTTCCTCCCTGAGCTAAAGTACTGGGGGGAGGGGACAGGGGAGGGGAATGGCGCAGGTAATGGGGAACATCAAAAGGTGATTGTTAACTAAGGAAAACCAGCTCTCCCAAGGTGAGGAATGTAGCGCTTTTCTTTGTATGGGAAGATGCAAGCGTCTGGGCTCACTGAAATCCTTCCTTTGATATGCACCTCAGCTCTCTGGGGCCAGCATTCTGTATTTGCATATCCTGAGTTCCTCAGGGCCCACCGGCTCACATTGGAGGGCTGCAAGTGCTGATGACTGTGACATCCTTTTTTTACTGATATGGCAAGAAATATTCCATTTCTTACAGGCTTGAGGGGCAGAGAGTGAAAAAGAGTAGGAGAATCTCACTCAGCATGTAATTTGGCATATATATATATATATATATATATATATATATATATATAAAATATTTATATTTAACTGTGCTAATAGAGGCTCTCAATTCCAATCAATTTGTACTACTGCCCTCTATGTATTAATTTCATCAATATCATATGATAAATGCCTATAAAGTTGACGTAATCCATTTAAACAGGATAATGATTTTTAAAGGAAACATAATAGAAATATAACAACAAAACCCTTACCACCAAAGGCTGTGTGTGGAACAACCTAAATACATGTTCCATTGTTAAAATATTGAAAGATGTATTCAGTAGAAATATCAACAAAATGAAAAATAATAAGGGCAACGGAATGCTGAAATGTTGTATCTTTATCATTAAAGTGGCAGAAAATCATTTATTAGTAGGCAGTGAGGGCAGAGGATGCCTGATTTTTATATCTTTTTCATATTTGTGCAGTTGTTTCAGCAAGTAACTTAAAGACAAAATGGAAAAACAAGGAGGTTTGTGCCTGAGATCATGTTGATGTGAAACCAGGGATGGCCACCTTGTGCCAGGTGCGTGAAGTTTACCTGGCCAGGTAGACCGCAGAGCTCCTGAGAAGCCAGGGTTGGAATTCTTCTGCTGGGTGCCCCTTAGCTTCTGTGACTTGATTGATTTTGAGTCATGTTGGGGGATAGACCTGATCACAGGAAATGGGTGGAAATAGAGTGATTTGGGGAGCAGCTAACGACATTCATCACAGCTCATGGCCTGATTGAATTTTAAAGAAACAGGAAAACAAATGCTTCTTATGGAATCAGAGAATGTGAGGGCTGGACAATCCCAGAAAATGAGAAACACCCATCCCATTTTCCAGATGAGAAAACAGAGGCCCAGCAAGGTGAAATCCCTCACCTAAGTTGCACCTGTCTCTCCTCCCCACTACATGGTTCATGAAAGTAGGACTCTTCCTGTCTTGATCACTGCTGAACTCCAAACAGGGCCAGGCATCTAGCAGCTGCTTCAAAAATTTTGGTTGGGCTTCCCTGGTGGTGCGGTGGTTGAGAATCTGCCTGCCAATGCAGGGGACGCGGGTTCGAGCCCTGGTCTGGGAAGATCCCACATGCCGCGGAGCAACTCGGCCTGTGAGCCACAATTACTGAGCCTGCATGTCTGGAGCCTGTGCTTGGCAACGAGAGGCCACGATCGTGAGAGGCCCGCGCACAGCGATGAAGAGTGGCCCACGCTTGCCACAACTAGAGAAAGCCCTCGCACAGAAACGAGGACCCAACACAGCCATACATACATACATACATACATACATAAAAAGAATGTAAGCAGACAAGAATAGCATTAAAAAAATAAAAAATAAAAAAAAAATTTTGGTTGACTGGATGAACAACGCTATTTCTTTCTTTCTCACTCTTATTCAGGACTGTGCCAAGAACTCCCCAGGTTGCAATGTAATTTGATAAATGTAAATATTAATTGAGTTTTGTTGTGATGAGGGCTTAGGCTTTGAAGGTTACAGACTTGGTTCAGATCCTGGTTCTGCCACTCAATAGCTGTTTGGCTTTGGGAAAATTACTAAACCTCTCTGAGCTTACTTCCTCCTTTGTAAAGTGGGGATAAAACTATCTGAGCCAGCAGAGCACCTGCATCAGGGATGTGCACTAAGTATTGGTCTTTCTCACTCTCCCACTCCTTCCCTCTGTTCTTCCCCAAGAAGATGTATAGAAGGATATAGTAGTTTTTTAAAAAAATTAATTATTTTTGGCTGCGTTTGGTCTTCGTTGCTGCGTGTGGGCTTTCTCTAGTTGCAGTGAGCGGGGGTTACTGTTTGTTGCGGTGCGCGGGCTTCTCATTGTGGTGGATTCTCTTGTTGCGCTTGTTGTGGAGCACCGGCTTTAGGCGCGCAGGCTTCAGTAGTTGTGGCCTCCAGGCTCAGTAGTTGTGGCACATGGGCTTAGCTGCTCCGCAGCATTTGGGATCTTCCCTGACCAGGACTCGAGCCCAGGTCCCCTGCCTTGGCAGGCAGATTCTTAACCACTGCGCCACCAGGGAAGTCCAATATAGTACTTTTTAAAAAGGGGTTTTAATTTATTTCAGAAAATATACATTTTTCTTGTAGAAAAGTTTATTCCCCTATAGAAACATAAACACGCAAACCACTCCAAATGCTGTATTCTATGGGTTAGATATTATCAGTCACATTTTATAAGTAATTGGGCAAATGCCAAAGCACTAGCTACTGGGGAGTAAGAAGACTCAAATCTGGGGTGCCCCCCACCCCAATTTCAAGAGCATGGTGTGTTTTTCAAATCCATGTTTCATCTGGTCTTTGTTTCTCATCCATATTCTGTGTCTGCCTTTCTCCAGAAGGCTCAGATCCTCCTCTTTCACACCCTCCCGGCTGGCTGTGCCCTAGCTCCCGCCCTGGAACCTCTGCATGCCTGGGTGTGCCTGCTCCCCCTGTGCATCACCAGCTTTGCCAGGGAGCTGCTGTATCGTGCACTGCTTGCTGTGCCCAGAGTACCTGGACCCTTCTGGTACATGAAGTACACCCTCATCACCATGTGTGCACGCCCATCCCCTTACCTTATATCCTGCCTCTAAGCCAGGGTTGGGGGTGACTACAGTGTGCATTCAGCTGTGTGAGGTGCTGGGATCAAAGTGAAGTTCCCAACTTTTGAAGTTGCAGGCTTGAGGGGCATACAGTGATTTAAAATCAGGTCACCTGACTTAAAGGGGGGACTGATTGATTTAAAGCCAAGGCAGCTGACTTAAAGCCTGCGTCCCTCAGCTGCAAGACGAGACCAGCTTTGGCGGTGCACGGGTTCGCTCCAAGCCAGGACTGCTGTTCAGGAAGAGCTTCCAGTAGTGCCTTAGTGCAGGGGGACTTGGTCCGTGGTCTTGCCCCTGCCCTCAGAGGGGGGCCACCTGCTCTTCTGGAGAATCAGGGAGGGGGAAGTGCAGAGTCCCAGCTGGAGTTGCGTCACCCTTGTCTGATGGCAAGGAAAGGGGGGCGGGGCTGTGTGGTGTCCTGGGGCTGGACTCACCAGGTTGACTCAGCCTCTCAGCCCCCTAACCTCCCCTCACACACCCCACAAGAGTTTTCAGTAATATGTAATTGCGCCTTAGGTTCTCCGTCTTCAAACTCATACCCAGGCTCCCAGATCCCTTGATTCAGCCTATTCCTCTGTGCTCTTTCTTCTATTACATACAGTCCGAGAGGGAGGGGCTGGGGGATGGGACTGGAGCGATCCCGGCAGCACTGGCCTCAGCTGACTAAAGAGATCCGGGGCCTGCGCTATCACACGTGTGCGAGGACCCTTAAGGCGGAATCCAGGGGGCCAGTTAGAGGCAGTGCTTGCTGCCTCAAGTGAGTATGGATCACCGTCGGGTGGGGAGCACGCTGACCCCTGAGAAGTACTGTTAGGAGGATGTGTTCCTCCTTCGGCTTCAAGGACGTGGGTGGGCTTCAGGGCTCCAGTTCCTCTCCAGGCCTCCAGGTCCGACTGCACCGCAGCGGGCTTGCAGACCTGTCTTCCTGTCCCAGAACTTGCCAGGCTCCAGGAAGAATCCAGACTGCAGAAATGGTGCCTGAGCACTCCAGCGTAAGAAGTGCTGTCCCTGGGGACCCAACAGTGGAGGGAGGAAGGGTGAAGGGACTGGGGGTTAGGGTCGGGAGGGGTGGCTGCCCTGGGAGTCATTGAGAGAGAAATATCGCCCCCCACACCCCTGCCCCTGCAACTGACCCATTGATGCCATAGGATCTCAGGGCCTTTTAGTCAGAGATGCCTCTGCTTCTTTACTCCTGTGTTCAAAACTATGCAAAACCAACTCTTCATCCTCTTGCTGCCTTGCCAGGACTTTTAAAGCACTGTTCTTTTGAAGCACTCGTTCCCTAAACTGCAGTTTGGAGCTGTCCCAGCTATTTAAAAGTGTTCTCCTTAAACTGAGACTAAATCCTACTCTTTTGGGAAAATGTCCTTAACTTCATTGGAGATCATCTTTTCTGCCCATTTCTTCCTTCTACTGCCCTCTTAAGAACCCCTGTGCTCAAAGAGCTTGGTGATTTATTTTTTGCTTGATGTCAAAAAGAAACCTTCCCCATGCACCCCAAAAAGCTTTCCTGGATCATAGGTGTTTCACAACCATGACAGTGTTTTGCAGTTAGTATACACTGGGTAGAGTGCCTAGCAATCCCTCCAAGAGCCAGAGGTGAGCAACACCTTTGCTTAGTTGATTGGATGTCCTTCAAGTTTAGGAAGGTACCATTCTTATGACCCAGGAGATAAGACAGAGCCCTGGATGGCTGTGGCTGTGATTAGATAACTTCTGATGATTTTATTTCCCTTACTGAGCTGCTGCTTCTAGGTTAATTTCATTTCATTACCTGTCCATTTTTAAAGAAAGACTGACAAAGTCACTGGAATAGGTCAGGAGTCTGAGCTCAGGGTTGGTCAAAGGTACTCACAGGGAGGAAGGTGGATAAAAATAGGTGGGTAAATAGGAGGGTTGGCAAGTACAGCCAGGACACCCGTGTTCATCGTGCATACTAATAAAGGCCAGAATCTCCTCATTTATCTCTGGTGGGAAGTTCTGATGGTTTCACAGGATCAAATTCAAGTCATATTCAAACTAGGGGCTTTCCCTGAGCATAAAAGGAAGTATCCATCCCTAGCAGGAGTCACTGCAGAGGAATAAAGACGTAGCTGTAGAGAATGGACTTAAGGACACAGGGAGGGGCAAGGGTAAGCTGGGATGAAGTGAGAGAGTGGCATGGACATATATACACTACCAAAGGTGAAATAGATAGCTATTGGGAAGCAGCTGCATACAGCACAGGGAGATCAGCTCAGTGCTTTGTGACCACCTAGAGGGGTGGGTTAGGGAAGGTGGGAAGGAGACACAAGAGGGAGAGGATATGGGAATATATGTATACGAATAGTTGATTCACTTTGTTATACAGCAGAAGCTAACACAACAAGGTAAAGTAATTATACTCCAAGAAATATGTTAACAATAGCAACAACAAAAAAACCCAAATCTAAGTCAATCAAGCCAATGGAGACATTGTATGTGTTTATAGTTCAAGAAATCCACAAGAGAATCCTTTATTCTGTAGGCAATGAATTGTCCATTCGAAAAGAAAAAAACTTTCTAAAATGTTGTTTTTCCATTTATTGTTCAGAACATCCTTTTTATACCTCTGAATTTCTTACTATTCAAAGCCAAGTCACGTGAGTTACAGGGAAGCAGCTGATTGATTTAAAGTTGGGTCATGTGATTTAAAAACCAGTGGCAGTTGTTTGATTTAAATCCCAGTTAAATGACATGAGGAAGGGGTGCTAGAAACTGCTTTTTCATCTCTGGCTCAGAATATCATATTTACCTTGGTTCTTCTTATGATTTAGAAAACTTGTGCTGTCTCTCCTTGGAATCATCAGGAGAAAAATACAGTATTTCAGGTTCATTCTTGATACCAACTTCTCACAGTTAAGGTGTATTGACTAAAAGATCTTCCTTCTTCAAGAGATTCCAAACTTCTGTAAGACACTTCATTGTAATTGGAGAAAAAAGAAGAATGAAATCAGGCCAGCAGCTGCAGGAGACCAAGGCAGCCCTCATGACTAGGGAAGGAGAAGGAAGGGCTGAGAGTTGGCTTTAGAGCAGACAACCTCCAGAGGGCGCTGAAGCACGGGCAGAGCCCACCTGCCACTCCCAGTTTGGCACTCCAGGGTCAGATTTGGGTTTGGAGATGGGGTTGCTGTAACCCCAAGGAGGTGAGCAGAGAGGAGGAGTTGATTACCTCTGAGTATCCTCTGACTCTCTGATTTGATTATCCTCTGACTCTCTGGCCCAAATTGCCTGACGTCACAGGGGGGGGTCAGAGTTTTGCTTTCAGCAACTGATGGGACACTTCCAGGCTGGTCGGGTCGCCCAGTGGCCCGACAGCCTGACAGGCTGACTGCGGTATGATCGCCCTTCTTTTCTCCAGAATCTGTACATCAGGAGGTGCATGGGTGTGGGAGCCCATTCACCGCCACCCCCCACCCCCAGGGGGGATGGCACCTTCCCTGGCTGTACCCTATGATCACCAGGTGCTTGGAATGAATGCAAGATTTTTGACTTCAAGGAAAAGCTCACGTAACCACTTCTGCCTCATAATGTGTGGGATTTACTATAATGGAAGGACATTATAAAGAACAGGTAGAAAACTCACCTGTTGGTCTCCATGTAGGAGTTAATTTTGCATGAATCCCTCCTACATGAGTAGATAGCAGAGGTTTATTTTTGTTCCCGTGTGTGTAGTTGTGTCAGAGGATGTAGGTATGGTGATTTGAAGCCGTCAAAGAAATATTCTCAGAACTCTCAAGACTTCTCTTGATTGGAACCGAAAGAGACCTGGAAAAGGAGGAAAAGAAAAGGAGGAGGGAGAAAGAATGACTGTTTCTCAGTAAATTCACCTTCCTGGTTGATTGTTCTCTCTTCTCATTTCTTTTAACTTCCATGTATGTCTAGTGGAATAATGTAGAAAGGCTGATTTTTATGCTTTAAAAGATTTTACATCACAAAGAAACTAGAAGTGGCTAACAGAACTTATTCAAATCAATTTTACCTAGAGACTTTGATATTAAATTTGTATACTGAAATGGGTTTATCCAAATTTTCTCTTTCTTTTTGAGTGAATATTTGTAACATATTTTTGTAGATAATAATTTATCCTAGATATACAAAATTGTGAGAATGGGTACCATTTTTTACCACTTAAATGATTTCTTTTAAATGAATAGATTGTACACTTTAAATGCCAATGTTGTGTCTTACATGTTGTGTTTTAATTCCTGATTTCCAAAACTTGTGTTTATTTAATTGATTTCTATCTAATAATCTGTCTCCCCTTTATTGTTTCTTACTTTATATTTTATTGATCTATAGTTAATTTACATTATTATATTAGTTTCAGAGGTACAACAGTGATTCATAAATGTTTAGGTTCTTCTCCATTTATAGTTATTATAAAAGAGTGGCTATATTCCCCATGCTATACAGTACACCACTGTAGATTATTGATTTTATACATAGTGGATTGTACCTCAAAATCTCCTACCACTATTTTGCTCCTCCACCCTCTCTCTCCCTGCTGGTAACCACTAGTCTGTTCTTTAATCTGTGAGTCTGTTTTTTTGTTGTTGTTGTTTGTGTTGTATTCAAATTTTTAGATGCCACGTGTAAATGATAACATACCATGCTTGTTTTCTCATAACATACCATGCTTTTTTTCTCATAACATACCATGCTTGTTTTCTCTGCGGCTTATTTTACTAAGCATAATACCCTCCAAGTCCATCCATGTTCTTGCAAATGGCAAAATTTCATTTTTTGCTGAAGTCATCATAAAAAATCTTTTTTATCCACTAAGCTATTGATGAACACTTACTTTGACTCTGTATCTTGGCTATGGCAAATAACACTGTTATGAACATTGGGGTGCAGTTATTTTTTTGAAATAGTGTTTTTGTTTTCTTCTGATATACCCAAGAGTGAAACGGCTGGATATTATGGTAGTTCTATTTTTAGTTTTTTGTGGAACCTCCATTCTGCTTTCCACAGTAGCTGCACTAATTCACATTCAAATCAAGAGTGTACAAGAGTTTCCCTTTCTCCACATCCTCACTAACCTTTGTTACTTGTGATCTTTTTGATGACAGCCATTCTGACAAGACTGAGGTGATATATCTCATAGTTTTGATTTGCATTTTACTGCCGATTAGCTATGTTTAGCATCTTTGTGAGTTCTGGCTGTCTATCTGTATATTTTCCTTGGAAAAGTGTCTATTTAGGTCTTCTCATTTAAAAAAAAAGATTTTGGGTGTTTTTTGATACTGAGTTGTATGTGCTCTTTCTGTAGTTTAGCTATGAACCCTTGCTTAGTCATCTTTTTGGTGTTAACCTCTTATCATGTGCAAATATTTTCTCTCCTTCAGCAGGTTGTCTTTTCATTTTGTCTTTGGTTACCTTTGCTGTGCAAAATCTTTTAAGTTTAGTGAAGTCCCATTTTTTTAGTTTTGCTTTTGTTTCATTTGCCTTAGTAGATTGAACTTAAAACTGTTGCTATCATTTATGTTGAAGAATGTTCTATATTTTCCTCTAGGGGTTTTATGGTTTCTGGTCCTACATTTAGGTGTTTATTCAGTTTTGCATTTATTTTATATATGGTGTTCTAAAATAATCTAATTTTATTCTTTTCCATGTAGCTGACCAGTTTTCCTAGTACCACTTATTGAAGAGACAGTTTTTTCTCCATATTGCCTGCTTTGTCATAAATCAATTAAATATAAGTGTGTGGGCTTATTTCTGGGATCTCTGTTCTCTTCCAGTGATCTTTGTGTCTGTTTTTGCTCTGGTACGATTCTCTCTGATTACTGTCACTTTGCAGTATAGTCTGAAGTCAAGGTGCGTGATGCCTCCAGCTCTGTTCTTTCTCAAGATTGTTTGGCTATTTGGGGCCTTTGTGTTTCTATACAAATTTTAAAATTACTTTTTCAAGTTCTGTGCAAATGCTTTGGTATTCTGATAGGGATTGCATTAAATCTGTTGCATTAAGACTGTCTTTGGTAGTATGGTTATTTTAAGAGTATTAATTCTTCCAGTCCATGCACATGCTATGTTTTTCCATCTTTTTGTGTTGCCTTCAACTTCTTTCACCAATGGCTGATAGATTTCTGAGCACATGTCTTTTTTTTTATAGTGATTTCTTTAATTTATTTATTACTTATTTATTATTTATTTTTTGGCTGTGTTGGGTCTTCGTTTCTGTGCGAGGGCTTTCTCCAGCCGCGGCAAGCGGGGGCCACTCTTCATCGCGATGCGTGGGCCTCTCACTATCGTGGCCTCTCCTGTTGCGGAGCACAGGCTCCAGACGCGCAGGCTCAGTAGTTGTGGCTCACGGGCCCAGCTGTTCCGCAGAATGTGGGATCTTCCCAGACCAGGGCTCGAACCCGTGTCCCCTGCATTGGCAGGCAGACTCTCAACCACTGCGCCACCAGGGAAGCCCTGAGCACATGTCTTTTACCTGCTTAGGTATGTTTATTCCTAGGTATCTTATTCTTTTTGATGTGATTGCATATGGCATAGTTTTCTTAATTTTTCTTTCTGACAGCTTTGGGTTTTGTTTTTTCTTCTTTTTCTAATTCCTTCAGGTGTAGTGTTAGGTTGTTTATTTGATATTTTTCTTGTTTCCTAAGAAAAAGCTTGTATCACTATAACTTCCCCCGTGAACTGCGTTGGCTGTGTCCCATAGATTTTGGATCATTGTGTGTTCATTTTCATTTGTCTTGGGTATTTTTAGAATCCCTCTTTAATTTCTTCAGTGTTCCTTTCTTCCCTGTTTATTCCCTTCATCTGTGACGTGAGGACTATCTTTAATATTATGTTTGGATTTCTTTCAGTTTTGTGTGAGTGTGTATGTGTGTGATTATTTAAGTTGCTGAGCTCTTAATTTCACATGGACACTACCAACCATGCATTGTTACTCTCCTCCCCCACAGTTACTGAATTTGACCTTATATTTTACATCTACTTGTTTTGTGTGTCCCTTAACTTCTTATTGTGAATATAGATGGTTTTATTGCTGTTTTCTTTCATCCTTCCTATTAGCTGTGTACATGGTTGATTTACTACCTTTGTTGAATATTTGCCTTAACCAATGAGGTTTTTCCTTTAGTAAGTTTCCTTTCCTAATTTTTATGTTTCAGTCGTGGCCTTTTCTTTTTCACTTAGAAAAGCCCCCTTAAGATTTCTCATAAAGCTGGTTTGGCGATGCTGAGCTCTTTTAGTTTTGCTTCTCTGTAAAACTTTAGATCTCTCCATCAAATCTGAAGGAGAGCCTTGCTGGGTAGAGTATTTTTGGTTATGGGCTTTTCCCTTTCATGACTTTAAATATACCATGCCACTCCCTTCTGGCATGCAGAGGTTATCCTGAAAAGTCAGCTGATAACTTTATGCAAGTTCCCATGTTTGTAACTTGTTGCTTTTCCTTTGCTCCTTTTAATAGTGTCTTTTTATCTTTATTTTTTTTGCCATTTTAATTACAGTGAGTCTTGGTGTGGTCCTCTTTGGGTTGATCCTGTTTTGGCCTTACTGTGTTTACTGGCCTTGGATGTCTGTTTTCTTTCCCAGGTTACGGAAGTTTTCAGCTCGTATGTCTTCAGGTAGGTTCTACACTGCTTTCTCTTCCCTTTTGCTTCTGGGACCAGTATAATGCAAATATTAGTACACTTGATGTTGTTTCACAAGTCTGTTCAACTTTCCTCATTTCATTTTAATCTATTGTTTTACCGTTCATCTTCAGTGATTGCCAGTACTCTGTCCTTCAGTTTTCTGATTCATTCCTCTGTATCATTTAGTCTACAGTAGTTTCCTTTTAGTGTATTTTTCATTTCAGTTATTGCATTCCTCATCTCTGTTTTGTTGTTCTTTAATGGTCTAACTCTTTTTTAAAAACTTCTAACTTCTTGCTCTGGTCGTCCATTCTTCTCCTGAGTTCTTTGATCATCTTTACCGTCATTACCTTGAACTCTTTCTTGAGTAGATTGGCTATCTCCACTTCACTTAGATCTTCTTCTGAGTTCTTATCTTGTTCCTTCATTTGGATCGTGTTTCTGTGTCACCTCATTTTTCTTAACTTGCTGTTTTTATTGCTATGTATGTAGTAGGTTCGTTACATTTCCTGACCTTGGAGAAGTGGCCTTTTGTAGGAGAGGTCCTATGTGTCCCAGCAACCCAGTGTCCCCTGGTCACTAGAACTATATGTTCTAGGTGTACCCCCTATGTGGGCTGCTTGGGCTCTTCTGTTGTGGTGGGCTGACTACTGTGGGTGGTCTGGTAGGCTTGGCTGCCCCCAGACTGCTCGTTTGCCAGGCTCTGCCTAGTATGGAGGCTGTCTGTGCTGCTTGGTGAGACTAAATCATAAGGCAGCTGGCTGCACAACTCTGGGGGACACCAAATCTAGTGCTGGTTCACTTATGGGTAGAACTGCAGTCCAGGTGATAATCAGGGCTAGTGCCCAGTCACTGGTCCTGGGGCTATGCTGGCTACTGGGAGGAAGAGACAGGTCCTGAGTTCTGGCTGCAGGGCCCAGGAGTCGCAAAGTTGGTGTTGGATCACTGTTCCTGACACAGCTATCTCCAGGGTCTGGGGTATCCCTAATCTTGTGTTGGCATTCTGGTGGGCAGGGTCAGGACCCAGCTGAGTCCATGGCTGCTTCTGGCCTGCAAGTGAGTGTTCTGGTCACACAGGCTGCTGAGCTGTGGTATTCCTGGAGCTGGTGTGTGCCTGTTGGTGTATGAGGCTGATCCCAATGCTAGAGCAGGTTTGCTGTTGGGTAGGTCCAAGCTCCATCCAGTCCCTGTGCAGTTATCACCTGCCGATGGTGAGGCTGACTCCAAGGCCAGAGTAGGCTCACTTGTCAGAGGGGCCAGGGACTCTGGGGCTGGTGCCTGTCCACTGAGGTGTGGAGGCTGGTCCTGGGGCTTTTGGTGGCTGGGCCCATGTCCAGGGGCAGCTGTGCATTGAGAGGGTCTGAAGGCAGCCTGTTTGCCGGTGGGTGGGGCTATGCCCCTGCTCAGTTAGTTGCTTGGCCTGCAGCATCCTAGTACTTGTGTCTCTAGTCTGGTGGAAATGGGTAGGGCTAGGTCTTGAGGCTAAAAAGATAGAGGGAGGATTCTGAAATTATGCTTGCTGGTACCAGTGTCCACGAGGTAGAAGGAGCTCCCCCGAATGGCTGCTGCCAGTGTCTCTGTCCCTGAGGCTGTGCTGTAGTTGCCTCTTGCCTCTCTGGGAGACTCTCCAAGATCAGGAGGTAGGTGTGACCCGGGATCCTTTCAAATGACTGCTTCTGTTCTGATTCTCGGATCATGTGGGATTTTGTGAGCATCTTTTAAGAGTGGAATCTCTATTTCCCACAACCCTCTGGCTCTCTGGAAAATAAGTACTACTGGTCTTCAAAGCCCAACTTTCTAGGAACTCTTCTTTCCAGAACAGGATCCCTGGGCTTGGGAGCCTGATGTTGGCTTCATACCCCTTGCTACCTGGGAGCACCTCTGAAATTGTAATTATTCTCCCATTTGTGGGCCACCCACCTGGTGGTATGGGTCTTGACTCTACTGAGATTTTGCCCTTCCTTCCTGTCTTGTCGAGGTGCCGTCCTTATGTCTTTAGCTGTAAAACATCTTTTACGGTAGGTCCCGGTTTTTTTCATCAATTGCTGTTCTGTAAACTGTTGTGACTTTGGTGTGCCCATGAGAGGCATCAAGCTCTGGGTCTTTGAATGCTACCATATTGGACAATCTGTCCACTTCATTCTTAAATCATATTATTTAATTTTTCTTAGTATCTTATTTGATTAGCGACAGTTTGAAATTTATTATCACTCATGTTTACTTCGCCTGTTTAAAGAAATTGAATAGTGCATTCATTCATTTTGAAATGAAGGTAGTGACCTGTGAATTTCCATACCTCAAAAATCAAGGATAGGACAAAAGCCTTTTCTACCTGTGTTACCCTCAAACTCTGCACCCCACCCCAGCCTGGGGATTAACCTCTTGCACCCATGCTCACTTTCTTTTTTTGGACCATTAACCATCATTGCATCTGTATGTGTGTTGACAAAGTGAACTCTAGTCTTTCGAGTTTTTGAGTTTTGTTTTTTGGTTTAGGGAAGAGTCCTACTATGAATGTACATTTAGTGGTCTGCTGGAGTTCATATATAAACCTGTCAAGCACATTACTAGAATTGGAATTGCTTGTATATACACTTTGATAAATTTTAGAGACAATGGTAGAACAGAAGTGAATTGTATTTCAAATCCCACAGTATTTTCACACCATGAAAACCCTTCCCTGTTTAATATATTTGTGTGTAGTTTATCTTTATGCCCATACTATATTTCCCAGAGATGGGTAAGTGTTATGTTTCTTGCTAGCACATTTACCGTATTGTTCAAAGTCAGGCGTTTAGTGGTTTTAGCATGATCCTATTTCCATGAACTCGCAAATACAAGACCTTCTCTCACACTGTCTTTTACTCCCTGCTGTTTTATATTGCCCTCCTAATTCTCAGTCCTGGTCTTTCTTTATGTTCTTCATCAACCTGGATAGGTTATACTATTTTCTCCCTTATTTAAGACCAATAGAATAGAATAGAACACCCAGAAATAAACCCTGATATATGGCCATATGATTTTTGACAAGTTGCCAAGACTTTTCAAAGTAGAAAGGATAGTATTTTCAACAAATGGTGCTGAGAAGTCATGTTGTCAACATGCAAAAGTAGGAAGATGGACCCATACCTAACATCATATGCAAAAATTAATGAAAACGTATCAAGAAACTAACTATAAGACCTAATAAAATAAAAAGTCTTATTAGAAGATACAGGACAAGGGCTTTATGACATTGGATTTGGCAGTGTTTTCCTCAATATGAAACGACGGAACAACAAAGGTACAGCTAACAAAACAATTAAAAATGTGCAGTACATAATTTAAAAAAAAAATGTGTATCAAAGAAATGTAAACAGAATAAAATGGCAACCCACAAGATGGGAGAAAATATTTGATAGCCATGTATCTGACAAGAGATTTCTATTCAGAATATACAGAGAATTCCTACATCTCAACAAAAAGCAAACACCCTGATTCAAAAATGGATAAAAGACTTGAATGGATGGTTCTTCAAAAAGATGTACAAATGACTAAGCACTTGAATAGATGCTCCATATCACTAAATGCATGTTTATATATTTGTGTGCATGCATACACACACAAGCACACACACACATACACAAGCAGAAAGCAAGTATTGGTGAGGATGTGAGGGAGTTGGAACCATTGTGCTATGTCAGTGGGCATGTAGAATGATACAGCTGCTTTGCAAAAGAATATGGCAATTTTTCAGATATTGAAAAATAGAATTACTACATGATCCAAGAATTTTACTATGAGGTATACCCAAAGGAATTGAAATCAGAGTCTTAAATATTTGTACTCCAGTGTTTAGAGCAGTAATAATCACAGTAGCTAAAATATGAAAGCAACCTAAGTGTTCATCCACTAGTTCCTGGATAAGCAAAGTGTGGTATAACCATATAACACAATATTATTCAGCCTTAAGAAGGAAAAGATCTAGGAATATGCTACAACATGGATGAATCTTGAGGAAATTGAGCTACCAAAAATGCCATTTTTTGTGACTTTTAGTGAGTCATAACAATATAACTACTTATTTCAATTATATGGGGTACTTAGTGTAGTCAAAACCATAGAAATTGGGGGGGTAATGATGCTTTTCAGGTGGTTATGGAACAAAAAGGAAAGTTATGTTTAAAGGATACAGAGTTACAGTTTTAAAACGTAGAAAAGAATTAGAAAGATAAATGGTGATGTTGATCACCCAATAATATGAATGTATTTAATATAACTGAACGGTGCACTTTATAATAATTAACATGTTATATTTTATGTTATTTGATTTTACCAACATACACAATTGGGAAAGAATGTAATATCAGGAAAGGGAGTGGACCTGGGGTAGAGCAGAGAGTAATCAGAAGGGTGAGACCCTGCATATGTTGAAGAAGAAGAACTGAGAGTCTTCATTGGCCAGAAGAGACTTTATAAAAAAAAATTACTCTGAGGGTGTATTAAATAGATATCTATGGGTACACTGCTATCTCCCATGGGTTATCTTAAAGAGTCTTTAATAAAGTCCATAAGGCTTGCTGAGGCTTTTTTAAAAACTGGATTCCCTAGGAGATAATTAGATGGTGGTACTTAAGTCTATGTCTAGGTTGACAGATTTTGCAGGGAAGACGAACTTGAGAACAGTGAAGGTCCTGAGAGTGTAAGTACATGGAAATTAGAAAAAAATAATAAAGGGAATTAGGAAAACTGTGGACTTCGAAGGTCATGTATTAGTGAGTCAGACCTGAGGTTTCTAAGGAGTTATATACACAGTTGCTATTTGGATTACTTGTTGATAAAGATAAGTGGAAAAACTAGAGTCGTTTCCAAGTGTAGGTAAGATATAATGAGAGGATGGAGGTGGAAAGTAGGGAGGCCCAGAGAGAAGTGGGAAGGTCATATTGGGCCAAGATGGTGGTAATATCCAGCAGAACAGATGGTAGGGCAGACTATGGGTTCATCTTTTTCATTTCGGCCCCCCACCTCATCCGTAATAATTCTTTGGGAATATTTCATGGCTCTGTGATGCAGGTACAGAATTCGAGTGAGGAGACTACACCCTCAGTGTCCAGCTGTCTGAGTCCTCAGTGTGCTTCAAATGATGGAGAACTATTGTTTCTTTATGAGAAGAGTTAGTACCTCGTAGCTAAGCTTAAGCTGGAGCTTATGCAATATTGATTCCATTTTATATATACTGTTGGCATGGAGGTTCCTCCTCCTCTTTTCTTGACCATTATGAAATGAATCTATATTTCTCAATATTTGGGTATATCAGGTAAATACATTAAGTAAAGGAATCTTATATATTGCTCCCTGCATAATTTGCTCTTTCTTTTTTATTTTAAAGAAATTCACGTTATTAATTAATTAATTAATTAATTAATTAATTAATTATGACTGTGTTGAGTCTTTGTTTCCGTGCGAGGGCTTTCTCCAGTTGTGGCAAGTGGGGACCACTCTTCATCGCGGTGCGCGGGCCTCTCACCATCGCGTCCTCTCTTGTTGCGGAGCACAGGCTCCAGACGCGCAGGCTCAGTAATTGTGGCTCATGGGCCCAGTTACTCCGCGGCATGTGGGATCTTCACAGACCAGGGCTCAAACCCGCATCCCCTGCATTGGCAGGCAGACTCTCAACCACTGCGCCACCAGGGAAGCCCGTTTGCTCTTTCTTGTTTCTCTTTTACCTTTACTAAATTAGCACAGGGAGAGACCTTGAAATGTTCTAATCAGGAGACATTAGAACATCATATTTCTAGAGAGGTTGGTTGGACAGAGCAGGGGTCCCAGTGAAAATCAAAGCTTCTGTTTCTACTTAGAAGTGTACCTGTATAGAGTAGAGGGCTCCAGGAAATATCCTAGAATATTCCAATGTCCCTGCAGGAGATCATTAACAGAGGTAGGATCTGGTACCAGATCAGTGTACTATGACATGTTTGTCAGTCATCTGATGTGAGATTCTCAGAGCCAATCCCATATGGTAGGGCTGAGTGCAGAATGATGAAGAACCTGTGAAAGCCTTTGATTTCATGTTAAAGATGAAGCTCTGATTTCGGGTAGAATTTTCTTACCTGACTGAATGTCACCCTTCTGTGGTGATGAGATTCTGTGCTTTACCTCCGTTGGTGACCACTGACTGAAAATCATTAGAGAGTCATGTCTAGAAAGCATTCTTTATTTAATTTCTTAAAGAAGAAAACATAGAAAACATTTTTATCCACTTTCAAATTGAGGATCAAAGGGAATGACATCAGTGAAAATGTCAGAGTAAGGAGCTCTGGCTTGTGTCCACCCCCAGAAACACTAACATACGTGGTACAACCTGTCAAAATGATCTTATCAACACATGTAAGTTTTCTTTTCTTTTCGCCCTGTAGATTTATCTTTCATTGAAACTTTGCTTACTAGAGGATGTGGAGAATAAACAGGGAAGTAGAAACTGTATTTCCTGATGAGAGAATCACTAAGTCACATTAGCTGTTCTGAGCTACGTCTTACTCACCGTGACTGTAATTAAAACAAACAAACAAAACACTTTTTTTTGGTAAGTCAGTTCTGACATTTCCTCGTTAAAGACATGGTAACATGGTAACATGGTAACAGATACAGACTTAGACATTTGCCTGCCTCTGTCTTTCCGATTCTTGTGGTCTTAGGTAATAGGCCCAAAAGGTGCCCTGCCGCATCATCTGGTAGCTCAATTTTTACCTTTTCAAGCAGCTCCATTCAGTTTTTGTTAGTGCTGTTACCACTTTACATCCCAGCAGCAGCTAGAAGGTACAGAGTTCTCTAAAACCCCTTCAACATTTATAGTTTGTAGACTTTTGCTGATGGTCATTTGACTGGTGTGAGCTGAAACCTTTTTCGACATTGGATTTGCATATGGCTAATAATTCCTTATACTAAGCTTTAGGCATGTCCTTTTTTTCTTTTCCTTTTTTTTGAAGAGTGACTACAACTTCCCTCTTCTTATTGACTTCTTGAAAAATTTGTCTTGTGCTGAATTTTCTTGCGTATTCCCTACCGCAGAGCATTTTTTGAGGGCAGGTGTCATTTACAGCCCTGCAGTCCTTGTGACTATTAAGCAAACATTAGCACTTTGTTTAAAGCTGCTGTTGTGGGAAACAGCCACAAGGCGGCAGCATCATTACGTTCTCAACTCTTGTTACTAGTGCAAAAGAGTCTTCCTGGAGGTAGTGTTCCAAGGTTGTAAATTAGAGTGGAATGTGCTGGGACAAGCCCCCAGAAGTTTATTTCTCCTTACTTATGTTTGCTTTTTAAATTGAATTTCTATTTCTTATCGGAGTAAATTTGATTAGAGTTTTGTGATTGTCTGGCTGTACAGAATCTGCTCAATGATTCATACATATGTCTGTTCATGTTCGGATCCTGTTACCAGGTATGTTATTACAGAATGTTGAGTAGACCTCCCTTGGTATTTGGTAGGTGTTTTGTCATTATATATTTTATATGTATTGGTGACTATATAATTCATATAGTTTATATGTTACATGTTTATATATATTTAACATACATTAGTATATCTATGTTAGCCCCATAGTCTTAATTTATCCATCCTCCCACCTTTCATTTTGGCTAACCATTAGTTTGTTGTATAAGTCTGTGAGTGTCTGTTTCTGTGGAAATATGTTCATTGGTAGTAATCTTAGGATAACATGTACACATGATATCATAAGATATTTGTCATTCCCTTTTGACTTACTTAACCTAATATGATTATTTCTAGGCTCATCTGTAGTCCTGAAAACAGCATTGTTCATTTTTTTCCCGAGGCTACTATTCCATTTGGTATGTGTACCACTTCTTCTTTGTCCATTTATCTGTTGATGGACATTTTGTTTGCTTCCATGTCTTGGCTATTGTAAATACTGCTGCAATACACGATTTTCCATCCCGTGTCTTTTTTTTTTTTAAGATTTTTTTTTTTAATTAATTTATTTATTTATTTATTTATTTTTGGCTGTGCTGGTTCCTTGTTTCTGTGCGAGGGCTTTCTCCAGTTGCGGCAAGTGGGGGCCACTCCTCATCACGGTGCGCGGGCCTCCCACCATCGCGGCCTCTCCCGCTGCGGAGCACAGGCTCCAGATGCGCAGGCTCAGCAGCTTTGGCTCACGGGCCCAATTGCTCCGCGGCATGCGGGATCCTCCCAGACCAGGGATCGAACCCGTGGCCCCTGCCTTGGCAGGCAGACTCTCAACCACTGCACCACCAGGGAAGCCCCATCCCGTGTCTTTTTGATTCTGACTTTCACAGGTGAAAGGCCCAATAGTGGGACTTCCGGATCATATGGTGACTCAATTTTTACCTTTAAATGCGCTGCCATTCTGTTCCTATTATTGGCCGTTACCAGTTTACATCCCACTTAGACCGAGAGGTTACGCTATTCTCCACAACTTCTTCAACATCTATTGTTTGTAGACTTTTTGCTGATGGTCATTCTGACTGGTGTGAGGTGATACCTTTGTGTAGATTGGATTTGCATGCGTCTCATATTTCCTGATGTTTTGCGTTTATCAGTGTCCTTTTCACTTTTTTTTTAAGATTGAGCGAAACGTACAACTTCTAACTGCCTTCTTGAAAAATTTGCTGCGTTTGGATTTTTTTGGCCATTCCCTTCCCCAGGACATTTTTTGAGGGCATGAGTCATTTACAGCCCTGCAGTCCTTGTGAATATTAGTGACCATTAGCAGTAGATTTAAAGCTGCTGTTTGAGGAAACGGCTTTTGGGTGGCAGGATTTCTACGTTGCCAACTCTGCTTGCTAGGGAAACAGAACTTCGCTGCAAGTTGTGGTTTTAGGTTGCAGATTAGAGTGGAATGTGCCAGGACAAACCCCCATAAGTTTAACCTCCGTAATTCTTGTCTGTCTCTTTAAGTTGTAGTTTTTATCAGAGCAAATTTGATTGAAAAAAAATTTTTTTTTGTAGGAGTACAGGATCTTGTTCATTTACACATATACCTATATTTATTGATCTTTGGGTCCTTTTCCATGTAGGTTGTTACAGAGTGTTGAGTAGACCACTCTTGGTATTCCATAGGTCTTTGGGGATTATATATTTTATATGTATTAGTATATGTGTGTTAACCCCAATATCCTAATTTATCCATTCCTCACACGTTTTCTTTGGCTTAACCATAAGTTTGTCTTCTCAATCTGAGATTGCCTTTCTCTATGGAAATATGTTCATTTTTATGAATTTTCAGATAACATAAGGGACATCATAGGGCATTTGTCTTTCTCATTCTGACTTACTTCACGTTGTGTGATTATCTCTAGGCTCCTCTGTGGTGCTGCATATGCCATTCTTTTATTTTTTTCCGTGACGGATATTCCATTCTGTCCATATTACCACTTCTTCTTTGTCCATTCATCTGATTATGGACCTTTTTTGTGTTTCCATGTCTTGGCTATTTCAGTATTGCTGCAGTGCACATTTGCCTGCCTCTGTCTTTCCGATTCTTGTGGTCTTAGGTTATAGGCCCAAAAGGTGCCCTGCCGCATCATATGGTAGCTCAATTTTTACGTTTTAAAGCAGCTCCGTTCAGTTTTCGTTAGTGCTGTTACCACTTTACATTCCACCAGCATCTAGAAATTACAGAGTTCTCTAAAAGCCCTTAGCATTTATAGTTTGTAGACTTTTTGCTGATGGTCATTTGACTGGTGTGAGCTGAAACGTTTTCACGTTGGATTTGCATGTGGCTAATAATTCCTTATACTGAACTTTAGGCATGTCCTCTTTTTTCTTTTCCTTCTTTTTTAAAGAGTGACTACAACTTCCCTCTTCGTATTGACTTCTTGAAAAAGTTGTAATGTGTAGAATTTTCTTGCCTATTCCCTACCCCAGGGCATTTGTTGAGGGCAGGTGTCATTTACAGCCCTGCAGTCCTTGTGACTATTAAGCAACCATTAGCACTTGGTTTAAAGCTGCTGTTATGGGAAACAACCACAAGGCGGCAGCATTATTACGTTCTCAACGCTTGTTACTAGTGCAAAAGAGTCTTCCTGAAAGTAGTGTTCCAAGGTTGTAAATTAGAGTGGAATGTGCTGGGACAAGCCCCCAGAAGTTTATGTCACCTTACTTATGTTTGTTTTTTAAATTTAATTTCTATTTCTTATCGGAGTAAATTTGATTAGAGTGTTGTGGTTTTCTGGCTGTACAGAATCTGCTCAATGATTCATACATATGTCTGTTCATCTTCGGATCCTGTTACCTTGTATGTTATTACAGAATGTTGAGTAGACCTCCCTTGGTATTTGGTAGGTGTTTTGTCTTTATATATTTTATATGTATTGGTGAGTATATAATTCATATGGTTTATATGTTATATGTTTATATACATTTAACATACATTAGTATATCTATGTTAGCCCCATAGTCCTAATTTATCCATCCTCCCACCTTTCATTTTGGCTAACCATTAGTTTGTTTTATAAGTCTGTGAGTGTCTTTTTCTGTGAAAATATGTTTATTGGTAGCAACCTTAGGCTAACATGTATACAAGATATCATAGGATATTTATCATTCCCTCTTGACTTACTTAAGCTAATATGATTATTTCTAGGCTCATGTGTAGTCCTGAAAACGGCATTGTTCATTTTTTTCCCGAGGCTACTCTTCCATTCGGTATGTGTACCACTTCTTCTGTGTCCATTTATCTGTTGATGGACATTTTGTTTGCTTCCATGTCTTGGCTATTGTAAATACTGCTGCAATACACGATTTTCCATCCCGTGTCTTTTTTTTTTTAAGATTTTTTTTAAAATTAATTAATTAATTAATTTATTTATTTTTGGCTGTGCTGGTTCCTTGTTTCTGTGCGAGGGCTTTCTCCAGTTGCGGCAAGTGGGGGCCACTCCTCATCACGGTGCGCGGGCCTCCCACCATCGCGGCCTCTCCCGCTGCGGAGCACAGGCTCCAGATGCGCAGGCTCAGCAGCTTTGGCTCACGGGCCCAATTGCTCCGCGGCATGCGGGATCCTCCCAGACCAGGGATCGAACCCGTGGCCCCTGCCTTGGCAGGCAGACTCTCAACCACTGCACCACCAGGGAAGCCCCATCCCGTGTCTTTTTGATTCTGACTTTCACAGGTGAAAGGCCCAATAGTGGGACTTCCGGATCATATGGTGACTCAATTTTTACCTTTAAATGCGCTGCCATTCTGTTCCTATTATTGGCCGTTACCAGTTTACATCCCACTTAGACCGAGAGGTTACGCTATTCTCCACAACTTCTTCAACATCTATTGTTTGTAGACTTTTTGCTGATGGTCATTCTGACTGGTGTGAGGTGATACCTTTGTGTAGATTGGATTTGCATGCGTCTCATATTTCCTGATGTTTTGCGTTTATCAGTGTCCTTTTCACTTTTTTTTTAAGATTGAGCGAAACGTACAACTTCTAACTGCCTTCTTGAAAAATTTGCTGCGTTTGGATTTTTTTGGCCATTCCCTTCCCCAGGACATTTTTTGAGGGCATGAGTCATTTACAGCCCTGCAGTCCTTGTGAATATTAGTGACCATTAGCAGTAGATTTAAAGCTGCTGTTTGAGGAAACGGCTTTTGGGTGGCAGGATTTCTACGTTGCCAACTCTGCTTGCTAGGGAAACAGAACTTCGCTGCAAGTTGTGGTTTTAGGTTGCAGATTAGAGTGGAATGTGCCAGGACAAACCCCCATAAGTTTAACCTCCGTAATTCTTGTCTGTCTCTTTAAGTTGTAGTTTTTATCAGAGCAAATTTGATTGAAAAAAAATTTTTTTTTGTAGGAGTACAGAATCTTGTTCATTTACACATATACCTATATTTATTGATCTTTGGGTCCTTTTCCATGTAGGTTGTTACAGAGTGTTGAGTAGACCACTCTTGGTATTCCATAGGTCTTTGGGGATTATATATTTTATATGTATTAGTATATGTGTGTTAACCCCAATATCCTAATTTATCCATTCCTCACACGTTTTCTTTGGCTTAACCATAAGTTTGTCTTCTCAATCTGAGATTGCCTTTCTCTATGGAAATATGTTCATTTTTATGAATTTTCAGATAACATAAGGGACATCATAGGGCATTTGTCTTTCTCATTCTGACTTACTTCACGTTGTGTGATTATCTCTAGGCTCCTCTGTGGTGCTGCATATGCCATTCTTTTATTTTTTTCCGTGACGGATATTCCATTCTGTCCATATTACCACTTCTTCTTTGTCCATTCATCTGATTATGGACCTTTTTTGTGTTTCCATATCTTGGCTATTTCAGTATTGCTGCAGTGCACATTTGCCTGCCTCTGTCTTTCCGATTCTTGTGGTCTTAGGTTATAGGCCCAAAAGGTGCCCTGCCGCATCATATGGTAGCTCAATTTTTACGTTTTAAAGCAGCTCCGTTCAGTTTTCGTTAGTGCTGTTACCACTTTACATTCCACCAGCATCTAGAAATTACAGAGTTCTCTAAAAGCCCTTAGCATTTATAGTTTGTAGACTTTTTGCTGATGGTCATTTGACTGGTGTGAGCTGAAACGTTTTCACGTTGGATTTGCATGTGGCTAATAATTCCTTATACTGAACTTTAGGCATGTCCTCTTTTTTCTTTTCCTTCTTTTTTAAAGAGTGACTACAACTTCCCTCTTCGTATTGACTTCTTGAAAAAGTTGTAATGTGTAGAATTTTCTTGCCTATTCCCTACCCCAGGGCATTTGTTGAGGGCAGGTGTCATTTACAGCCCTGCAGTCCTTGTGACTATTAAGCAACCATTAGCACTTGGTTTAAAGCTGCTGTTATGGGAAACAACCACAAGGCGGCAGCATTATTACGTTCTCAACGCTTGTTACTAGTGCAAAAGAGTCTTCCTGAAAGTAGTGTTCCAAGGTTGTAAATTAGAGTGGAATGTGCTGGGACAAGCCCCCAGAAGTTTATGTCACCTTACTTATGTTTGTTTTTTAAATTTAATTTCTATTTCTTATCGGAGTAAATTTGATTAGAGTGTTGTGGTTTTCTGGCTGTACAGAATCTGCTCAATGATTCATACATATGTCTGGTCATCTTCGGATCCTGTTACCTTGTATGTTATTACAGAATGTTGAGTAGACCTCCCTTGGTATTTGGTAGGTGTTTTGTCTTTATATATTTTATATGTATTGGTGAGTATATAATTCATATGGTTTATATGTTATATGTTTATATACATTTAACATACATTAGTATATCTATGTTAGCCCCATAGTCCTAATTTATCCATCCTCCCACCTTTCATTTTGGCTAACCATTAGTTTGTTTTATAAGTCTGTGAGTGTCTTTTTCTGTGAAAATATGTTTATTGGTAGCAACCTTAGGCTAACATGTATACAAGATATCATAGGATATTTATCATTCCCTCTTGACTTACTTAAGCTAATATGATTATTTCTAGGCTCATGTGTAGTCCTGAAAACGGCATTGTTCATTTTTTTCCCGAGGCTACTCTTCCATTCGGTATGTGTACCACTTCTTCTGTGTCCATTTATCTGTTGATGGACATTTTGTTTGCTTCCATGTCTTGGCTATTGTAAATACTGCTGCAATACACGATTTTCCATCCCGTGTCTTTTTTTTTTTAAGATTTTTTTTTAAATTAATTAATTAATTTATTTATTTATTTTTGGCTGTGCTGGTTCCTTGTTTCTGTGCGAGGGCTTTCTCCAGTTGCGGCAAGTGGGGGCCACTCCTCATCACGGTGCGCGGGCCTCCCACCATCGCGGCCTCTCCCGCTGCGGAGCACAGGCTCCAGATGCGCAGGCTCAGCAGCTTTGGCTCACGGGCCCAATTGCTCCGCGGCATGCGGGATCCTCCCAGACCAGGGATCGAACCCGTGGCCCCTGCCTTGGCAGGCAGACTCTCAACCACTGCACCACCAGGGAAGCCCCATCCCGTGTCTTTTTGATTCTGACTTTCACAGGTGAAAGGCCCAATAGTGGGACTTCCGGATCATATGGTGACTCAATTTTTACCTTTAAATGCGCTGCCATTCTGTTCCTATTATTGGCCGTTACCAGTTTACATCCCACTTAGACCGAGAGGTTACGCTATTCTCCACAACTTCTTCAACATCTATTGTTTGTAGACTTTTTGCTGATGGTCATTCTGACTGGTGTGAGGTGATACCTTTGTGTAGATTGGATTTGCATGCGTCTCATATTTCCTGATGTTTTGCGTTTATCAGTGTCCTTTTCACTTTTTTTTTAAGATTGAGCGAAACGTACAACTTCTAACTGCCTTCTTGAAAAATTTGCTGCGTTTGGATTTTTTTGGCCATTCCCTTCCCCAGGACATTTTTTGAGGGCATGAGTCATTTACAGCCCTGCAGTCCTTGTGAATATTAGTGACCATTAGCAGTAGATTTAAAGCTGCTGTTTGAGGAAACGGCTTTTGGGTGGCAGGATTTCTACGTTGCCAACTCTGCTTGCTAGGGAAACAGAACTTCGCTGCAAGTTGTGGTTTTAGGTTGCAGATTAGAGTGGAATGTGCCAGGACAAACCCCCATAAGTTTAACCTCCGTAATTCTTGTCTGTCTCTTTAAGTTGTAGTTTTTATCAGAGCAAATTTGATTGAAAAAAAATTTTTTTTTGTAGGAGTACAGAATCTTGTTCATTTACACATATACCTATATTTATTGATCTTTGGGTCCTTTTCCATGTAGGTTGTTACAGAGTGTTGAGTAGACCACTCTTGGTATTCCATAGGTCTTTGGGGATTATATATTTTATATGTATTAGTATATGTGTGTTAACCCCAATATCCTAATTTATCCATTCCTCACACGTTTTCTTTGGCTTAACCATAAGTTTGTCTTCTCAATCTGAGATTGCCTTTCTCTATGGAAATATGTTCATTTTTATGAATTTTCAGATAACATAAGGGACATCATAGGGCATTTGTCTTTCTCATTCTGACTTACTTCACGTTGTGTGATTATCTCTAGGCTCCTCTGTGGTGCTGCATGTGCCATTCTTTTATTTTTTTCCGTGACGGATATTCCATTCTGTCCATATTACCACTTCTTCTTTGTCCATTCATCTGATTATGGACCTTTTTTGTGTTTCCATGTCTTGGCTATTTCAGTATTGCTGCAGTGCACATTTGCCTGCCTCTGTCTTTCCGATTCTTGTGGTCTTAGGTTATAGGCCCAAAAGGTGCCCTGCCGCATCATATGGTAGCTCAATTTTTACGTTTTAAAGCAGCTCCGTTCAGTTTTCGTTAGTGCTGTTACCACTTTACATTCCACCAGCATCTAGAAATTACAGAGTTCTCTAAAAGCCCTTAGCATTTATAGTTTGTAGACTTTTTGCTGATGGTCATTTGACTGGTGTGAGCTGAAACGTTTTCACGTTGGATTTGCATGTGGCTAATAATTCCTTATACTGAACTTTAGGCATGTCCTCTTTTTTCTTTTCCTTCTTTTTTAAAGAGTGACTACAACTTCCCTCTTCGTATTGACTTCTTGAAAAAGTTGTAATGTGTAGAATTTTCTTGCCTATTCCCTACCCCAGGGCATTTGTTGAGGGCAGGTGTCATTTACAGCCCTGCAGTCCTTGTGACTATTAAGCAACCATTAGCACTTGGTTTAAAGCTGCTGTTATGGGAAACAACCACAAGGCGGCAGCATTATTACGTTCTCAACGCTTGTTACTAGTGCAAAAGAGTCTTCCTGAAAGTAGTGTTCCAAGGTTGTAAATTAGAGTGGAATGTGCTGGGACAAGCCCCCAGAAGTTTATGTCACCTTACTTATGTTTGTTTTTTAAATTTAATTTCTATTTCTTATCGGAGTAAATTTGATTAGAGTGTTGTGGTTTTCTGGCTGTACAGAATCTGCTCAATGATTCATACATATGTCTGTTCATCTTCGGATCCTGTTACCTTGTATGTTATTACAGAATGTTGAGTAGACCTCCCTTGGTATTTGGTAGGTGTTTTGTCTTTATATATTTTATATGTATTGGTGAGTATATAATTCATATGGTTTATATGTTATATGTTTATATACATTTAACATACATTAGTATATCTATGTTAGCCCCATAGTCCTAATTTATCCATCCTCCCACCTTTCATTTTGGCTAACCATTAGTTTGTTTTATAAGTCTGTGAGTGTCTTTTTCTGTGAAAATATGTTTATTGGTAGCAACCTTAGGCTAACATGTATACAAGATATCATAGGATATTTATCATTCCCTCTTGACTTACTTAAGCTAATATGATTATTTCTAGGCTCATGTGTAGTCCTGAAAACGGCATTGTTCATTTTTTTCCCGAGGCTACTCTTCCATTCGGTATGTGTACCACTTCTTCTGTGTCCATTTATCTGTTGATGGACATTTTGTTTGCTTCCATGTCTTGGCTATTGTAAATACTGCTGCAATACACGATTTTCCATCCCGTGTCTTTTTTTTTTTAAGATTTTTTTTAAAATTAATTAATTAATTAATTTATTTATTTTTGGCTGTGCTGGTTCCTTGTTTCTGTGCGAGGGCTTTCTCCAGTTGCGGCAAGTGGGGGCCACTCCTCATCACGGTGCGCGGGCCTCCCACCATCGCGGCCTCTCCCGCTGCGGAGCACAGGCTCCAGATGCGCAGGCTCAGCAGCTTTGGCTCACGGGCCCAATTGCTCCGCGGCATGCGGGATCCTCCCAGACCAGGGATCGAACCCGTGGCCCCTGCCTTGGCAGGCAGACTCTCAACCACTGCACCACCAGGGAAGCCCCATCCCGTGTCTTTTTGATTCTGACTTTCACAGGTGAAAGGCCCAATAGTGGGACTTCCGGATCATATGGTGACTCAATTTTTACCTTTAAATGCGCTGCCATTCTGTTCCTATTATTGGCCGTTACCAGTTTACATCCCACTTAGACCGAGAGGTTACGCTATTCTCCACAACTTCTTCAACATCTATTGTTTGTAGACTTTTTGCTGATGGTCATTCTGACTGGTGTGAGGTGATACCTTTGTGTAGATTGGATTTGCATGCGTCTCATATTTCCTGATGTTTTGCGTTTATCAGTGTCCTTTTCACTTTTTTTTTAAGATTGAGCGAAACGTACAACTTCTAACTGCCTTCTTGAAAAATTTGCTGCGTTTGGATTTTTTTGGCCATTCCCTTCCCCAGGACATTTTTTGAGGGCATGAGTCATTTACAGCCCTGCAGTCCTTGTGAATATTAGTGACCATTAGCAGTAGATTTAAAGCTGCTGTTTGAGGAAACGGCTTTTGGGTGGCAGGATTTCTACGTTGCCAACTCTGCTTGCTAGGGAAACAGAACTTCGCTGCAAGTTGTGGTTTTAGGTTGCAGATTAGAGTGGAATGTGCCAGGACAAACCCCCATAAGTTTAACCTCCGTAATTCTTGTCTGTCTCTTTAAGTTGTAGTTTTTATCAGAGCAAATTTGATTGAAAAAAAATTTTTTTTTGTAGGAGTACAGAATCTTGTTCATTTACACATATACCTATATTTATTGATCTTTGGGTCCTTTTCCATGTAGGTTGTTACAGAGTGTTGAGTAGACCACTCTTGGTATTCCATAGGTCTTTGGGGATTATATATTTTATATGTATTAGTATATGTGTGTTAACCCCAATATCCTAATTTATCCATTCCTCACACGTTTTCTTTGGCTTAACCATAAGTTTGTCTTCTCAATCTGAGATTGCCTTTCTCTATGGAAATATGTTCATTTTTATGAATTTTCAGATAACATAAGGGACATCATAGGGCATTTGTCTTTCTCATTCTGACTTACTTCACGTTGTGTGATTATCTCTAGGCTCCTCTGTGGTGCTGCATATGCCATTCTTTTATTTTTTTCCGTGACGGATATTCCATTCTGTCCATATTACCACTTCTTCTTTGTCCATTCATCTGATTATGGACCTTTTTTGTGTTTCCATGTCTTGGCTATTTCAGTATTGCTGCAGTGCACATTTGCCTGCCTCTGTCTTTCCGATTCTTGTGGTCTTAGGTTATAGGCCCAAAAGGTGCCCTGCCGCATCATATGGTAGCTCAATTTTTACGTTTTAAAGCAGCTCCGTTCAGTTTTCGTTAGTGCTGTTACCACTTTACATTCCACCAGCATCTAGAAATTACAGAGTTCTCTAAAAGCCCTTAGCATTTATAGTTTGTAGACTTTTTGCTGATGGTCATTTGACTGGTGTGAGCTGAAACGTTTTCACGTTGGATTTGCATGTGGCTAATAATTCCTTATACTGAACTTTAGGCATGTCCTCTTTTTTCTTTTCCTTCTTTTTTAAAGAGTGACTACAACTTCCCTCTCTTCGTATTGACTTCTTGAAAAAGTTGTAATGTGTAGAATTTTCTTGCCTATTCCCTACCCCAGGGCATTTGTTGAGGGCAGGTGTCATTTACAGCCCTGCAGTCCTTGTGACTATTAAGCAACCATTAGCACTTGGTTTAAAGCTGCTGTTATGGGAAACAACCACAAGGCGGCAGCATTATTACGTTCTCAACGCTTGTTACTAGTGCAAAAGAGTCTTCCTGAAAGTAGTGTTCCAAGGTTGTAAATTAGAGTGGAATGTGCTGGGACAAGCCCCCAGAAGTTTATGTCACCTTACTTATGTTTGTTTTTTAAATTTAATTTCTATTTCTTATCGGAGTAAATTTGATTAGAGTGTTGTGGTTTTCTGGCTGTACAGAATCTGCTCAATGATTCATACATATGTCTGTTCATCTTCGGATCCTGTTACCTTGTATGTTATTACAGAATGTTGAGTAGACCTCCCTTGGTATTTGGTAGGTGTTTTGTCTTTATATATTTTATATGTATTGGTGAGTATATAATTCATATGGTTTATATGTTATATGTTTATATACATTTAACATACATTAGTATATCTATGTTAGCCCCATAGTCCTAATTTATCCATCCTCCCACCTTTCATTTTGGCTAACCATTAGTTTGTTTTATAAGTCTGTGAGTGTCTTTTTCTGTGAAAATATGTTTATTGGTAGCAACCTTAGGCTAACATGTATACAAGATATCATAGGATATTTATCATTCCCTCTTGACTTACTTAAGCTAATATGATTATTTCTAGGCTCATGTGTAGTCCTGAAAACGGCATTGTTCATTTTTTTCCCGAGGCTACTCTTCCATTCGGTATGTGTACCACTTCTTCTGTGTCCATTTATCTGTTGATGGACATTTTGTTTGCTTCCATGTCTTGGCTATTGTAAATACTGCTGCAATACACGATTTTCCATCCCGTGTCTTTTTTTTTTTAAGATTTTTTTTTAAATTAATTAATTAATTTATTTATTTATTTTTGGCTGTGCTGGTTCCTTGTTTCTGTGCGAGGGCTTTCTCCAGTTGCGGCAAGTGGGGGCCACTCCTCATCACGGTGCGCGGGCCTCCCACCATCGCGGCCTCTCCCGCTGCGGAGCACAGGCTCCAGATGCGCAGGCTCAGCAGCTTTGGCTCACGGGCCCAATTGCTCCGCGGCATGCGGGATCCTCCCAGACCAGGGATCGAACCCGTGGCCCCTGCCTTGGCAGGCAGACTCTCAACCACTGCACCACCAGGGAAGCCCCATCCCGTGTCTTTTTGATTCTGACTTTCACAGGTGAAAGGCCCAATAGTGGGACTTCCGGATCATATGGTGACTCAATTTTTACCTTTAAATGCGCTGCCATTCTGTTCCTATTATTGGCCGTTACCAGTTTACATCCCACTTAGACCGAGAGGTTACGCTATTCTCCACAACTTCTTCAACATCTATTGTTTGTAGACTTTTTGCTGATGGTCATTCTGACTGGTGTGAGGTGATACCTTTGTGTAGATTGGATTTGCATGCGTCTCATATTTCCTGATGTTTTGCGTTTATCAGTGTCCTTTTCACTTTTTTTTTAAGATTGAGCGAAACGTACAACTTCTAACTGCCTTCTTGAAAAATTTGCTGCGTTTGGATTTTTTTGGCCATTCCCTTCCCCAGGACATTTTTTGAGGGCATGAGTCATTTACAGCCCTGCAGTCCTTGTGAATATTAGTGACCATTAGCAGTAGATTTAAAGCTGCTGTTTGAGGAAACGGCTTTTGGGTGGCAGGATTTCTACGTTGCCAACTCTGCTTGCTAGGGAAACAGAACTTCGCTGCAAGTTGTGGTTTTAGGTTGCAGATTAGAGTGGAATGTGCCAGGACAAACCCCCATAAGTTTAACCTCCGTAATTCTTGTCTGTCTCTTTAAGTTGTAGTTTTTATCAGAGCAAATTTGATTGAAAAAAAATTTTTTTTTGTAGGAGTACAGAATCTTGTTCATTTACACATATACCTATATTTATTGATCTTTGGGTCCTTTTCCATGTAGGTTGTTACAGAGTGTTGAGTAGACCACTCTTGGTATTCCATAGGTCTTTGGGGATTATATATTTTATATGTATTAGTATATGTGTGTTAACCCCAATATCCTAATTTATCCATTCCTCACACGTTTTCTTTGGCTTAACCATAAGTTTGTCTTCTCAATCTGAGATTGCCTTTCTCTATGGAAATATGTTCATTTTTATGAATTTTCAGATAACATAAGGGACATCATAGGGCATTTGTCTTTCTCATTCTGACTTACTTCACGTTGTGTGATTATCTCTAGGCTCCTCTGTGGTGCTGCATATGCCATTCTTTTATTTTTTTCCGTGACGGATATTCCATTCTGTCCATATTACCACTTCTTCTTTGTCCATTCATCTGATTATGGACCTTTTTTGTGTTTCCATGTCTTGGCTATTTCAGTATTGCTGCAGTGCACATTTGCCTGCCTCTGTCTTTCCGATTCTTGTGGTCTTAGGTTATAGGCCCAAAAGGTGCCCTGCCGCATCATATGGTAGCTCAATTTTTACGTTTTAAAGCAGCTCCGTTCAGTTTTCGTTAGTGCTGTTACCACTTTACATTCCACCAGCATCTAGAAATTACAGAGTTCTCTAAAAGCCCTTAGCATTTATAGTTTGTAGACTTTTTGCTGATGGTCATTTGACTGGTGTGAGCTGAAACGTTTTCACGTTGGATTTGCATGTGGCTAATAATTCCTTATACTGAACTTTAGGCATGTCCTCTTTTTTCTTTTCCTTCTTTTTTAAAGAGTGACTACAACTTCCCTCTCTTCGTATTGACTTCTTGAAAAAGTTGTAATGTGTAGAATTTTCTTGCCTATTCCCTACCCCAGGGCATTTGTTGAGGGCAGGTGTCATTTACAGCCCTGCAGTCCTTGTGACTATTAAGCAACCATTAGCACTTGGTTTAAAGCTGCTGTTATGGGAAACAACCACAAGGCGGCAGCATTATTACGTTCTCAACGCTTGTTACTAGTGCAAAAGAGTCTTCCTGAAAGTAGTGTTCCAAGGTTGTAAATTAGAGTGGAATGTGCTGGGACAAGCCCCCAGAAGTTTATGTCACCTTACTTATGTTTGTTTTTTAAATTTAATTTCTATTTCTTATCGGAGTAAATTTGATTAGAGTGTTGTGGTTTTCTGGCTGTACAGAATCTGCTCAATGATTCATACATATGTCTGTTCATCTTCGGATCCTGTTACCTTGTATGTTATTACAGAATGTTGAGTAGACCTCCCTTGGTATTTGGTAGGTGTTTTGTCTTTATATATTTTATATGTATTGGTGAGTATATAATTCATATGGTTTATATGTTATATGTTTATATACATTTAACATACATTAGTATATCTATGTTAGCCCCATAGTCCTAATTTATCCATCCTCCCACCTTTCATTTTGGCTAACCATTAGTTTGTTTTATAAGTCTGTGAGTGTCTTTTTCTGTGAAAATATGTTTATTGGTAGCAACCTTAGGCTAACATGTATACAAGATATCATAGGATATTTATCATTCCCTCTTGACTTACTTAAGCTAATATGATTATTTCTAGGCTCATGTGTAGTCCTGAAAACGGCATTGTTCATTTTTTTCCCGAGGCTACTCTTCCATTCGGTATGTGTACCACTTCTTCTGTGTCCATTTATCTGTTGATGGACATTTTGTTTGCTTCCATGTCTTGGCTATTGTAAATACTGCTGCAATACACGATTTTCCATCCCGTGTCTTTTTTTTTTTAAGATTTTTTTTTAAATTAATTAATTAATTTATTTATTTATTTTTGGCTGTGCTGGTTCCTTGTTTCTGTGCGAGGGCTTTCTCCAGTTGCGGCAAGTGGGGGCCACTCCTCATCACGGTGCGCGGGCCTCCCACCATCGCGGCCTCTCCCGCTGCGGAGCACAGGCTCCAGATGCGCAGGCTCAGCAGCTTTGGCTCACGGGCCCAATTGCTCCGCGGCATGCGGGATCCTCCCAGACCAGGGATCGAACCCGTGGCCCCTGCCTTGGCAGGCAGACTCTCAACCACTGCACCACCAGGGAAGCCCCATCCCGTGTCTTTTTGATTCTGACTTTCACAGGTGAAAGGCCCAATAGTGGGACTTCCGGATCATATGGTGACTCAATTTTTACCTTTAAATGCGCTGCCATTCTGTTCCTATTATTGGCCGTTACCAGTTTACATCCCACTTAGACCGAGAGGTTACGCTATTCTCCACAACTTCTTCAACATCTATTGTTTGTAGACTTTTTGCTGATGGTCATTCTGACTGGTGTGAGGTGATACCTTTGTGTAGATTGGATTTGCATGCGTCTCATATTTCCTGATGTTTTGCGTTTATCAGTGTCCTTTTCACTTTTTTTTTAAGATTGAGCGAAACGTACAACTTCTAACTGCCTTCTTGAAAAATTTGCTGCGTTTGGATTTTTTTGGCCATTCCCTTCCCCAGGACATTTTTTGAGGGCATGAGTCATTTACAGCCCTGCAGTCCTTGTGAATATTAGTGACCATTAGCAGTAGATTTAAAGCTGCTGTTTGAGGAAACGGCTTTTGGGTGGCAGGATTTCTACGTTGCCAACTCTGCTTGCTAGGGAAACAGAACTTCGCTGCAAGTTGTGGTTTTAGGTTGCAGATTAGAGTGGAATGTGCCAGGACAAACCCCCATAAGTTTAACCTCCGTAATTCTTGTCTGTCTCTTTAAGTTGTAGTTTTTATCAGAGCAAATTTGATTGAAAAAAAATTTTTTTTTGTAGGAGTACAGAATCTTGTTCATTTACACATATACCTATATTTATTGATCTTTGGGTCCTTTTCCATGTAGGTTGTTACAGAGTGTTGAGTAGACCACTCTTGGTATTCCATAGGTCTTTGGGGATTATATATTTTATATGTATTAGTATATGTGTGTTAACCCCAATATCCTAATTTATCCATTCCTCACACGTTTTCTTTGGCTTAACCATAAGTTTGTCTTCTCAATCTGAGATTGCCTTTCTCTATGGAAATATGTTCATTTTTATGAATTTTCAGATAACATAAGGGACATCATAGGGCATTTGTCTTTCTCATTCTGACTTACTTCACGTTGTGTGATTATCTCTAGGCTCCTCTGTGGTGCTGCATATGCCATTCTTTTATTTTTTTCCGTGACGGATATTCCATTCTGTCCATATTACCACTTCTTCTTTGTCCATTCATCTGATTATGGACCTTTTTTGTGTTTCCATGTCTTGGCTATTTCAGTATTGCTGCAGTGCACATTTGCCTGCCTCTGTCTTTCCGATTCTTGTGGTCTTAGGTTATAGGCCCAAAAGGTGCCCTGCCGCATCATATGGTAGCTCAATTTTTACGTTTTAAAGCAGCTCCGTTCAGTTTTCGTTAGTGCTGTTACCACTTTACATTCCACCAGCATCTAGAAATTACAGAGTTCTCTAAAAGCCCTTAGCATTTATAGTTTGTAGACTTTTTGCTGATGGTCATTTGACTGGTGTGAGCTGAAACGTTTTCACGTTGGATTTGCATGTGGCTAATAATTCCTTATACTGAACTTTAGGCATGTCCTCTTTTTTCTTTTCCTTCTTTTTTAAAGAGTGACTACAACTTCCCTCTCTTCGTATTGACTTCTTGAAAAAGTTGTAATGTGTAGAATTTTCTTGCCTATTCCCTACCCCAGGGCATTTGTTGAGGGCAGGTGTCATTTACAGCCCTGCAGTCCTTGTGACTATTAAGCAACCATTAGCACTTGGTTTAAAGCTGCTGTTATGGGAAACAACCACAAGGCGGCAGCATTATTACGTTCTCAACGCTTGTTACTAGTGCAAAAGAGTCTTCCTGAAAGTAGTGTTCCAAGGTTGTAAATTAGAGTGGAATGTGCTGGGACAAGCCCCCAGAAGTTTATGTCACCTTACTTATGTTTGTTTTTTAAATTTAATTTCTATTTCTTATCGGAGTAAATTTGATTAGAGTGTTGTGGTTTTCTGGCTGTACAGAATCTGCTCAATGATTCATACATATGTCTGTTCATCTTCGGATCCTGTTACCTTGTATGTTATTACAGAATGTTGAGTAGACCTCCCTTGGTATTTGGTAGGTGTTTTGTCTTTATATATTTTATATGTATTGGTGAGTATATAATTCATATGGTTTATATGTTATATGTTTATATACATTTAACATACATTAGTATATCTATGTTAGCCCCATAGTCCTAATTTATCCATCCTCCCACCTTTCATTTTGGCTAACCATTAGTTTGTTTTATAAGTCTGTGAGTGTCTTTTTCTGTGAAAATATGTTTATTGGTAGCAACCTTAGGCTAACATGTATACAAGATATCATAGGATATTTATCATTCCCTCTTGACTTACTTAAGCTAATATGATTATTTCTAGGCTCATGTGTAGTCCTGAAAACGGCATTGTTCATTTTTTTCCCGAGGCTACTCTTCCATTCGGTATGTGTACCACTTCTTCTGTGTCCATTTATCTGTTGATGGACATTTTGTTTGCTTCCATGTCTTGGCTATTGTAAATACTGCTGCAATACACGATTTTCCATCCCGTGTCTTTTTTTTTTTAAGATTTTTTTTTAAATTAATTAATTAATTTATTTATTTATTTTTGGCTGTGCTGGTTCCTTGTTTCTGTGCGAGGGCTTTCTCCAGTTGCGGCAAGTGGGGGCCACTCCTCATCACGGTGCGCGGGCCTCCCACCATCGCGGCCTCTCCCGCTGCGGAGCACAGGCTCCAGATGCGCAGGCTCAGCAGCTTTGGCTCACGGGCCCAATTGCTCCGCGGCATGCGGGATCCTCCCAGACCAGGGATCGAACCCGTGGCCCCTGCCTTGGCAGGCAGACTCTCAACCACTGCACCACCAGGGAAGCCCCATCCCGTGTCTTTTTGATTCTGACTTTCACAGGTGAAAGGCCCAATAGTGGGACTTCCGGATCATATGGTGACTCAATTTTTACCTTTAAATGCGCTGCCATTCTGTTCCTATTATTGGCCGTTACCAGTTTACATCCCACTTAGACCGAGAGGTTACGCTATTCTCCACAACTTCTTCAACATCTATTGTTTGTAGACTTTTTGCTGATGGTCATTCTGACTGGTGTGAGGTGATACCTTTGTGTAGATTGGATTTGCATGCGTCTCATATTTCCTGATGTTTTGCGTTTATCAGTGTCCTTTTCACTTTTTTTTTAAGATTGAGCGAAACGTACAACTTCTAACTGCCTTCTTGAAAAATTTGCTGCGTTTGGATTTTTTTGGCCATTCCCTTCCCCAGGACATTTTTTGAGGGCATGAGTCATTTACAGCCCTGCAGTCCTTGTGAATATTAGTGACCATTAGCAGTAGATTTAAAGCTGCTGTTTGAGGAAACGGCTTTTGGGTGGCAGGATTTCTACGTTGCCAACTCTGCTTGCTAGGGAAACAGAACTTCGCTGCAAGTTGTGGTTTTAGGTTGCAGATTAGAGTGGAATGTGCCAGGACAAACCCCCATAAGTTTAACCTCCGTAATTCTTGTCTGTCTCTTTAAGTTGTAGTTTTTATCAGAGCAAATTTGATTGAAAAAAAATTTTTTTTTGTAGGAGTACAGAATCTTGTTCATTTACACATATACCTATATTTATTGATCTTTGGGTCCTTTTCCATGTAGGTTGTTACAGAGTGTTGAGTAGACCACTCTTGGTATTCCATAGGTCTTTGGGGATTATATATTTTATATGTATTAGTATATGTGTGTTAACCCCAATATCCTAATTTATCCATTCCTCACACGTTTTCTTTGGCTTAACCATAAGTTTGTCTTCTCAATCTGAGATTGCCTTTCTCTATGGAAATATGTTCATTTTTATGAATTTTCAGATAACATAAGGGACATCATAGGGCATTTGTCTTTCTCATTCTGACTTACTTCACGTTGTGTGATTATCTCTAGGCTCCTCTGTGGTGCTGCATATGCCATTCTTTTATTTTTTTCCGTGACGGATATTCCATTCTGTCCATATTACCACTTCTTCTTTGTCCATTCATCTGATTATGGACCTTTTTTGTGTTTCCATGTCTTGGCTATTTCAGTATTGCTGCAGTGCACATTTGCCTGCCTCTGTCTTTCCGATTCTTGTGGTCTTAGGTTATAGGCCCAAAAGGTGCCCTGCCGCATCATATGGTAGCTCAATTTTTACGTTTTAAAGCAGCTCCGTTCAGTTTTCGTTAGTGCTGTTACCACTTTACATTCCACCAGCATCTAGAAATTACAGAGTTCTCTAAAAGCCCTTAGCATTTATAGTTTGTAGACTTTTTGCTGATGGTCATTTGACTGGTGTGAGCTGAAACGTTTTCACGTTGGATTTGCATGTGGCTAATAATTCCTTATACTGAACTTTAGGCATGTCCTCTTTTTTCTTTTCCTTCTTTTTTAAAGAGTGACTACAACTTCCCTCTCTTCGTATTGACTTCTTGAAAAAGTTGTAATGTGTAGAATTTTCTTGCCTATTCCCTACCCCAGGGCATTTGTTGAGGGCAGGTGTCATTTACAGCCCTGCAGTCCTTGTGACTATTAAGCAACCATTAGCACTTGGTTTAAAGCTGCTGTTATGGGAAACAACCACAAGGCGGCAGCATTATTACGTTCTCAACGCTTGTTACTAGTGCAAAAGAGTCTTCCTGAAAGTAGTGTTCCAAGGTTGTAAATTAGAGTGGAATGTGCTGGGACAAGCCCCCAGAAGTTTATGTCACCTTACTTATGTTTGTTTTTTAAATTTAATTTCTATTTCTTATCGGAGTAAATTTGATTAGAGTGTTGTGGTTTTCTGGCTGTACAGAATCTGCTCAATGATTCATACATATGTCTGTTCATCTTCGGATCCTGTTACCTTGTATGTTATTACAGAATGTTGAGTAGACCTCCCTTGGTATTTGGTAGGTGTTTTGTCTTTATATATTTTATATGTATTGGTGAGTATATAATTCATATGGTTTATATGTTATATGTTTATATACATTTAACATACATTAGTATATCTATGTTAGCCCCATAGTCCTAATTTATCCATCCTCCCACCTTTCATTTTGGCTAACCATTAGTTTGTTTTATAAGTCTGTGAGTGTCTTTTTCTGTGAAAATATGTTTATTGGTAGCAACCTTAGGCTAACATGTATACAAGATATCATAGGATATTTATCATTCCCTCTTGACTTACTTAAGCTAATATGATTATTTCTAGGCTCATGTGTAGTCCTGAAAACGGCATTGTTCATTTTTTTCCCGAGGCTACTCTTCCATTCGGTATGTGTACCACTTCTTCTGTGTCCATTTATCTGTTGATGGACATTTTGTTTGCTTCCATGTCTTGGCTATTGTAAATACTGCTGCAATACACGATTTTCCATCCCGTGTCTTTTTTTTTTTAAGATTTTTTTTAAAATTAATTAATTAATTAATTTATTTATTTTTGGCTGTGCTGGTTCCTTGTTTCTGTGCGAGGGCTTTCTCCAGTTGCGGCAAGTGGGGGCCACTCCTCATCACGGTGCGCGGGCCTCCCACCATCGCGGCCTCTCCCGCTGCGGAGCACAGGCTCCAGATGCGCAGGCTCAGCAGCTTTGGCTCACGGGCCCAATTGCTCCGCGGCATGCGGGATCCTCCCAGACCAGGGATCGAACCCGTGGCCCCTGCCTTGGCAGGCAGACTCTCAACCACTGCACCACCAGGGAAGCCCCATCCCGTGTCTTTTTGATTCTGACTTTCACAGGTGAAAGGCCCAATAGTGGGACTTCCGGATCATATGGTGACTCAATTTTTACCTTTAAATGCGCTGCCATTCTGTTCCTATTATTGGCCGTTACCAGTTTACATCCCACTTAGACCGAGAGGTTACGCTATTCTCCACAACTTCTTCAACATCTATTGTTTGTAGACTTTTTGCTGATGGTCATTCTGACTGGTGTGAGGTGATACCTTTGTGTAGATTGGATTTGCATGCGTCTCATATTTCCTGATGTTTTGCGTTTATCAGTGTCCTTTTCACTTTTTTTTAAGATTGAGCGAAACGTACAACTTCTAACTGCCTTCTTGAAAAATTTGCTGCGTTTGGATTTTTTTGGCCATTCCCTTCCCCAGGACATTTTTTGAGGGCATGAGTCATTTACAGCCCTGCAGTCCTTGTGAATATTAGTGACCATTAGCAGTAGATTTAAAGCTGCTGTTTGAGGAAACGGCTTTTGGGTGGCAGGATTTCTACGTTGCCAACTCTGCTTGCTAGGGAAACAGAACTTCGCTGCAAGTTGTGGTTTTAGGTTGCAGATTAGAGTGGAATGTGCCAGGACAAACCCCCATAAGTTTAACCTCCGTAATTCTTGTCTGTCTCTTTAAGTTGTAGTTTTTATCAGAGCAAATTTGATTGAAAAAAAATTTTTTTTTGTAGGAGTACAGAATCTTGTTCATTTACACATATACCTATATTTATTGATCTTTGGGTCCTTTTCCATGTAGGTTGTTACAGAGTGTTGAGTAGACCACTCTTGGTATTCCATAGGTCTTTGGGGATTATATATTTTATATGTATTAGTATATGTGTGTTAACCCCAATATCCTAATTATCCATTCCTCACACGTTTTCTTTGGCTTAACCATAAGTTTGTCTTCTCAATCTGAGATTGCCTTTCTCTATGGAAATATGTTCATTTTTATGAATTTTCAGATAACATAAGGGACAATCATAGGGCATTTGTCTTTCTCATTCTGACTTACTTCACGTTGTGTGATTATCTCTAGCTCCTCTGTGGTGCTGCATATGCCATTCTTTTATTTTTTTCCGTGACGGATATTCCATTCTGTCCATATTACCACTTCTTCTTTGTCCATTCATCTGATTATGGACCTTTTTTGTGTTTCCATGTCTTGGCTATTTCAGTATTGCTGCAGTGCACATTTGCCTGCCTCTGTCTTTCCGATTCTTGTGGTCTTAGGTTATAGGCCCAAAAGGTGCCCTGCCGCATCATATGGTAGCTCAATTTTTACGTTTTAAAGCAGCTCCGTTCAGTTTTCGTTAGTGCTGTTACCACTTTACATTCCACCAGCATCTAGAAATTACAGAGTTCTCTAAAAGCCCTTAGCATTTATAGTTTGTAGACTTTTTGCTGATGGTCATTTGACTGGTGTGAGCTGAAAACGTTTTCACGTTGGATTTGCATGTGGCTAATAATTCCTTATACTGAACTTTAGGCATGTCCTCTTTTTTCTTTTCCTTCTTTTTAAAGAGTGACTACAACTTCCCTCTCTTCGTATTGACTTCTTGAAAAAGTTGTAATGTGTAGAATTTTCTTGCCTATTCCCTACCCCAGGGCATTTGTGAGGGCAGGTGTCATTTACAGCCCTGCAGTCCTTGTGACTATTAAGCAACCATTAGCACTTGGTTTAAAGCTGCTGTTATGGGAAACAACCACAAGGCGGCAGCATTATTACGTTCTCAACGCTTGTTACTAGTGCAAAAGAGTCTTCCTGAAAGTAGTGTTCCAAGGTTGTAAATTAGAGTGGAATGTGCTGGGACAAGCCCCAGAAGTTTATGTCACCTTACTTATGTTTGTTTTTTAAATTTAATTTCTATTTCTTATCGGAGTAAATTTGATTAGAGTGTTGTGGTTTTCTGGCTGTACAGAATCTGCTCAATGATTCATACATATGTCTGTTCATCTTCGGATCCTGTTACCTTGTATGTTATTACAGAAAGTTGAGTAGACCTCCCTTGGTATTTGGTAGGTGTTTTGTCTTTATATATTTTATATGTATTGGTGAGTATATAATTCATATGGTTTATATGTTATATGTTTATATACATTTAACATACATTAGTATATCTATGTTAGCCCCATAGTCCTAATTTATCCATCCTCCCACCTTTCATTTTGGCTAACCATTAGTTTGTTTTATAAGTCTGTGAGTGTCTTTTTCTGTGAAAATATGTTTATTGGTAGCAACCTTAGGCTAACATGTATACAAGATATCATAGGATATTTATCATTCCCTCTTGACTTACTTAAGCTAATATGATTATTTCTAGGCTCATGTGTAGTCCTGAAAACGGCATTGTTCATTTTTTTCCCGAGGCTACTCTTCCATTCGGTATGTGTACCACTTCTTCTGTGTCCATTTATCTGTTGATGGACATTTTGTTTGCTTCCATGTCTTGGCTATTGTAAATACTGCTGCAATACACGATTTTCCATCCCGTGTCTTTTTTTTTTAAGATTTTTTTTTAAATTAATTAATTAATTTATTTATTTATTTTTGGCTGTGCTGGTTCCTTGTTTCTGTGCGAGGGCTTTCTCCAGTTGCGGCAAGTGGGGGCCACTCCTCATCACGGTGCGCGGGCCTCCCACCATCGCGGCCTCTCCCGCTGCGGAGCACAGGCTCCAGATGCGCAGGCTCAGCAGCTTTGGCTCACGGGCCCAATTGCTCCGCGGCATGCGGGATCCTCCCAGACCAGGGATCGAACCCGTGGCCCCTGCCTTGGCAGGCAGACTCTCAACCACTGCACCACCAGGGAAGCCCCATCCCGTGTCTTTTTGATTCTGACTTTCACAGGTGAAAGGCCAATAGTGGGACTTCCGGATCATATGGTGACTCAATTTTTACCTTTAAATGCGCTGCCATTCTGTTCCTATTATTGGCCGTTACCAGTTTACATCCCACTTAGACCGAGAGGTTACGCTATTCTCCACAACTTCTTCAACATCTATTGTTTGTAGACTTTTTGCTGATGGTCATTCTGACTGGTGTGAGGTGATACCTTTGTGTAGATTGGATTTGCATGCGTCTCATATTTCCTGATGTTTTGCGTTTATCAGTGTCCTTTTCACTTTTTTTTTAAGATTGAGCGAAACGTACAACTTCTAACTGCCTTCTTGAAAATTGCTGCGTTTGGATTTTTTTGGCCATTCCCTTCCCCAGGACATTTTTTGAGGGCATGAGTCATTTACAGCCCTGCAGTCCTTGTGAATATTAGTGACCATTAGCAGTAGATTTAAAGCTGCTGTTTGAGGAAACGGCTTTTGGGTGGCAGGATTTCTACGTTGCCAACTCTGCTTGCTAGGGAAACAGAACTTCGCTGCAAGTTGTGGTTTTAGGTTGCAGATTAGAGTGGAATGTGCCAGGACAAACCCCCATAAGTTTAACCTCCGTAATTCTTGTCTGTCTCTTTAAGTTGTAGTTTTTATCAGAGCAAATTTGATTGAAAAAAAATTTTTTTTTGTAGGAGTACAGAATCTTGTTCATTTACACATATACCTATATTTATTGATCTTTGGGTCCTTTTCCATGTAGG
>NW_028122194.1:0-59963 GCF_965194805.1 Balaenoptera borealis
ACATGCAAATTTAGAACAATATTTAAAGAGTACTGTGTCAAAGAACAGCAGTCCATTTTTCTTACAGAAATGTATTTAAAATCAATGATTCCCCAAAAGCAGCCTATAAAGAGCCACGCTAAGCTGGCTGCATAGAATCATCACAGAAACAATTTTAAGACTTCAGATGCCTAGGTGGCACCACAAACAGAATTCTCAGCAATGTGGGGAGCAGAGGCTTAGGAACCGAAGTTAAACCTAAAAATTATCCAGGATAGAGCTATACATGCACAACATACGTTTAGCCTTCTTCCCTAACGTATAGTTCTTTTGGCTACCCTTTTTTTTTTTACATATACATCTTTATTGGAGTATAATTGCTTTACAATGTTGTGTTAGTTTCTGCTGTACAACAAAGTGAATCAGCTATATGCATACATATATCCCCATATCCCCTCCCTCTTAAGCCTCCTTCCCAATCCCACGCCTCTAGGTGGTCACAAAGCACCGAGCTGATCTCCCTGTGCTATGCAGCAGCTTCCCACTAGCTATCTATTTCACACTGGCTATCCTTTTAAAATGGTTGCATTCCCATACACTGAGGATCACCCCTAGGAAACTCATTATTGCAATTTCCATAGGGAATGAAATCAAATCAGAAAATATTCAAGGGGCATCAACCATGTGTCATTTATTATGCTAGATTCTGGAGATTTAAATAAGAACATCACCCGGTCCCTGTTTTAAAGGAACTTGAAAATATTGAGGATATTGTTCATTCTGCCAGGTCTTACTCTCAGGAACCAACTGTACTTTCCTGGAATATCAGCTTATTTTTGATTTGTAGACCATTTGTACCTCATTTTTTGGTTTCAGTTTCTTTTTGTTTTTAAAATCCGAGTATGTTATATATATTGTAAGGACTTCAAATAGTTTTTGAGTAAGATATGGGTAACACAAGCAAAACAGTAACAGGCAAAGCTCTCTCTCCTTCAGAATAATTTGTTTTATACATACAGCCTAGAGCCATGCTGCTTAACCACAGGTACACCTCAGAATTATCTGACCATCTTTTTAAAAATATATATTCTGGACTCTTCCTCCACTGATTCTGATCCCAGTAAATCTTAGGTGGTATGTCCTGTTTATACTCAGAAAAAGTCCCCCAGGTAATTCTGAGGTATCGATACACACCGCGGTAAAGAACTGTTGGCTAAATCTCTAAACATAAGTGTTAAGGTAAGTTTTCTTTCGCAGTAGGCAGATTAGGGAGGTAGTGTGAGATGGACTAAAGAATACTTTTCTATCATTTATTATTTAGTTTCAGTAAGACAATGAATCGTGTGGGAGAAGTGATGCCTATGGATTTCTTGGTCACCTGTTAGAGAAGAGGAACAAATACTCATTTAATTAATACTATATAAATTAATATTCTTATTTGGAATATCACCCTTAAGAAATTGGATTTTAATGGTTCTTAGGTTACAGCTTTACTGAAAAGATTTGCAGGGAGAGAAAAAAAAATCACTCTGATGGATTTTATGCACAAGATTTCCTTGTATTACTTCCACTAGTCACTCATAATCCTAGTGCACACCTGAGAGATTTAAACACAGGTTCTCTTTGACAGTCTGAAAGTATTATACCAAATTAAACAAATTACTTTGAAAACTGTGAGGAGAAACAGGAAAAAGATGGCATAGGCATTAAAGTAAAATTTCTCTACTAATGATAGGATGTAAGTGATTCCAATGAACACTATAATACATTCCCTTATTCAATTGTGGTATGTTAAATTCCCCTGTAACAGAATATGGATTTCTTAATATGATATGTAAGATAATACAGTAATAGAAACCAATCTTTTAAACAATAATCTCACCCCCAAATTTATAGATTTAGAACATTCTATTTCTACTAACTCAAAATGCATATTTCTAGCAATTCTATACAGGACACAATGTTTTCTACTGAGGCAGTATTGTCACTGCTTTCTAAAAACCAGTCTGGAAGATAATTATCATAACAATTACATATGAATTGACCTTTTCCATCTCTTTATTTTTTAGTTATTCTGGCTCCTTTCAGAAATACATCTGTATTTCTCTTCAAGTTTTTTTTTTTTTTAAATACTAAAGAGGGACATGAACATATATGCCCAATACCTACTGCTGAATTTTTTAAAACTTACAAAACAGCATATAAAGTGTATAATAGGAAGTATTGATCAGGATAAAAAGGGTGTGGAGCATACACATGTGGCCTTTTCATAGCGAGGGAATATAAGATGACAAATGTAAATGATAGGGAAAAGCTGGCTAGTCCTGTCAGACAGGAATATTAGTGGGGAATATGTATTAGTCTGATTTAGTAAAAATAAAATGTGTTAAGTCTGTAAATTTAGATAGTCTCGTGAGAAACAGAAAAGATGGAAAAGAGACTGTACAGAATTTAATATTTTGATGTTACAAAATATAACTGAGCCAAGAATAATACGGTTGGAGCTTAACCAATGACTGGAGCACTCACCTTCATCTGAGCGCTTAGGTGCCACTAGCACGCCAATTATGCAGCCCTGTCCTCCCACTAATAAGGTAAGAAGAGCCATGTGCAACTGGAGCACTTAAAAGTTAAGCAAAGAATAACAGAGTAGTTCCATCTTGGGGCAAGTTCTAGGGAGTAATTTGGAAAGGATATGTCCAGAAGACAAGGGATGAAATCACAAAGAGATGGAACTGACTCAAAAATGAAAGGAACTATAACATAGTTACTACACTGTGATTTGAACTCAGAAACCTCTTGATATCTACTGAGCTATTTTACTTCCTACTAATATGGACAAAGTTACTATAATGAAACTGCATTGTTATGAAACTATAGAGTTTCACCTGTTCTACACAGTGGCCCTTGATGTACAGGAAGAAAAGTACAGTCCTCGTCTGGTAGAGCTCACCAGAGACTACAATGGTGGTATTCAGATATACTGTACTGCATTTCTGTATCAATATGTTGGTATCTTTGTTGGTATAATACCATTATCTTGGTCTTTTAAAAATTCTGAATCAATGTCACTTAAAATCAAGATCAAGGACTCAAATATTCAACTCATATGAGAACAAGTTCCAAGTTTGGAAAGATCTGTGCATGCCTACATCAGTCACCATACCATATTGTGGTACTATAAATCTCTCATTGAAAGAATAATTCCTTCTAAAGTTCAGATGATAATGCTGAAACCTACCTAGGTAAAGCTGCATGGGAATCTGTCTATAAAAGATGAAATTAAACACCTAAAATGCTTTCTTAAAAAATAAAAACAAAACACACAGATTTAAAAAAAAAAAAAAAAAAAAAAGAGAGAGAAAGAGACAAATGGGGTTAAGGAAAATATGTTTAATTTATCTCTTCTCATTTCCCCAACCACTAAACAGAAATAGCACCTTTCCTACAGTACAAAATGTTATCCTAAAATATTTTGACAACTTAGTGATGAAATTAATCTTAAAAAAAATCATTAGACATTGTATTTTCAGCTTTGCTAGAACATATTTTTGTACAGTGTTCTTGATATTTTATTGATTTCATCACCTAATAATTGTAGAATGTTTAATATTTATATTTTTATACACTTATCTTCTCATTTGTTTTACAGATCTATATAGATTTTTGCTTGGAATATATTAAATATTTAGTTCCTGCTAATTTTGTTTTTAACTTTAAGAATTCTGAAAAAAAATCAAATAAATACCCTACATGAATTAATACTATTTACCAGTAGTGTTATTTTGCTCAAATATGAAATTATTAGAGTTCATTCCTTTGATAGCTTTAGTGAATTGGCTTGGGTTACCTGTGGTTTCACAGTTTTTCTAAGCATCTTGCCAAGAAAAGTCAATCAAAGTAGGCAGAATAGGTAGAGGGAGAGTTAGCAGAATCATCTCATTTAACTTGAAAACAATATATATGTACATAGAGTGTTATCTGGCAAAGGGGTAAGCTAAATTGTTGCCTTTTATTATCTCTGAGTGATGGAATTTCAGATGATTTTTACTGGAGTCTTCATATTTTAGGATAACTAAAGTTTTATGTTGTTTTTGCTTTTTCAATGAGCATATCTTATTTTTATAATAAAATATCAATAAATATGATATTGATAATAAAATGCAATAAAAGCGGACTAACCTGTTGTCACAGAAGACTCTGACTCTCTCAATTTCTGAGATGCTAAAAGTTTTTCCTGCAAAGCTTTCTGGGCAAGCTGTGCATCCCATTCTTCTAGTTCTTTCTCAAATCGCTGGTTGTCTTCCTCAACAAAATCTCTTAAGTCTGGTGGTAGTGTTTCTATTCCAACAAGGGCCTGCCCAGTTTCTTTATTAAACTCCTCTGCAAATCATATTTCAAAAACTATTATAAAATTAAGGATTAAAGAAAAAATGCAAAGCTCAAAATAGAAGATGTTTCAAATGTATTTAAAGTACAAATTATTACCACTTGGCGAATCAATATTACCTATATATTAAAAGAAAACTCAAACAAATGCTCAGAAAAACAATGATGCAAACGTTTGATAATCCATTATAGGTAATGTTCTCAGCTTTTGCTTTTAGGCTGAAGAGTTAAAAAATGGAACAAGACATAAGGCCAAAATTGTTTGCTACTTTTCAAACACTGACATAGTTCTACTTTTTCTATTATAAAATACCAGACGTTTGATTATTCATGAAGTAAAACTTACCACAAAATGAGAAGAAATAACTCATAACCTCAAAAACTCAAAATAGAACTAAAATTCTTTTTCATCTGAAGCAGTTAAGTATAGCAATATACTTATATGCAATTTGAAAACTAATCAATCAATATAGCAAGATTTCTTTAAACATCACATAAGTAGTACTTAAGAGGGTTACTCAACCTCTACCACACACACACAAAATAAATTTTAGCTTTCAGTCATAAATGAACTGCCTAACTAGTTTTGCTAAATGGTTAAATACAAAAGGAAAGTTTATTTTTATCAGTCTCAACAAACCTTTATTAAGTGCTTTTTATATGCAAAGCCTATATTAGAATATGAGAAATAAAAAGATTAAGACATAGTATGAAATGGTCCCTGGCTTTGAGCCGATCAGAGTGAAGTGGGAAAGACAAGTCAACATACAATTCCAACACATAATAAGTGCCCAATAGAGGTATGCTATGAGAACACAAGGAGGGATACTTTGTGGCAGGTCAAGGAAAACTTGGCAGAGCAGATGACATCTGAATTGAATCTGGAGCGATGAGAAGGAATTAGGCAAAACAAGAAAGAAATAAGATCATTACTGGCAAAAAATAAAAATAAAAAACATAAGAACATATAGATATAAATGTGTGAAATGATTTGGTGTGAGCCAAAGAAGTTCAAATATCAGTAAAGTACATAAAGTTTGAAATGGACAATGGTTATAAATGAAGCTGGAGAGACAATTAGAGGCCAGAAGATGGAGGCTTTATATGTTAGGTTAAGGAGCTTGAATATGAGTCAATGTGTGACACAGTCATTAAAGGGATTTTAACAAGGAGAAAAAAATCAGATTTATATTTTATAATAGTTACTAAATAGTTAACTTTGAATACAAAATATATTCCAGTTTTCAGCCCTGGTCACATTACTTTTCAATTCCAGTTTTCTCACCTACAATAACCCAACAGCATTTTCTAATCATATTCATCACACTCTTTAGTAAACCACACTTAATTAATCACACCAGAGACCAGAGTCACATAAAAGGGTTACTTATTTAAAAATACATACCACCCTATATATTTCATATTCTTACCTTGCATTAAGAATTGTGGCTTATCATTTATGTACATTAAACAGTATGCACTGGCATTTCTATAACCACCAAAAGAGTCCCTCACTAGCTCTTCCCATGATGATTTTGTTACAGCAATATCATTGTACTTCATCCACCTGTTTTCACGATGATCAAAAATGTATGCCCAGTAGTGCCCGGCATTAGCTTGGCCTTCATGAACTAAAACAGCATGTAAGCGATAAGGAACCTAAATATGAAAAAGAAGAGTTAAACTGTAGTTATGCAGTCTATTACACCACATCCCATGAAACCCACAAACCATCTGACTGGGGGATCCCATAGGAGCATATGTTTTTTAACAAGAGTAAATTGGCTGGGATTAAAGTTTTGAAAAAATTAAACTATGAAATAAAAGAAGGCAGGGGGCAGAGAGGATAAGCAAACTAAAGACATGTAAAACAGGTATGTAAATAAGATGATTTTCAAAACTCTGGAAATATATTTGTCGATCTATTTAAGTTATTTCTTTCGAATAAAGAACTTATGATGAACACTTTTATATATAGCACATGATTTGTTTATATCTTCACAGTTATAAATTGATGGATGAGTTCAGCAAAATGGCTTATATAACAAGCCATTATATGAGCCTCAGAAGTTAAAATGTAACTGAGACCTTTACCTTCTCCCATAATCTTTTATTTATTTATTTATTTGTTTGTTTGTTTGTTTATTTATTTTTGGCTGCGCAGGGTCTTTGTTGCTGCTCGCGGGCTTTCTCTAGTTGCGGTGAGTGGGGGGCTACGCTTCATGGCGGTGCGCGGGCTTCTCATTGCGGTGGCTTCTCTTGTTGCAGAGCATGGGCTCTAGGCGCGCGGGCTTCAGTAGTTGTGGCCCGCGGGCTTCAGTAGTTGTGGCCCACGGGCTCTAGAGCGCAGGCTCAGTAGTTGTGGCACATGGGCTTAGTTGCTCCGCAGCATGTAGGATCTTCCCGGCCCAGGGCTTCAACCCGTGTCCCCTGCATTGGCAGGCGGATTCTTAACCACTGCACCACCAGGGAAGCCCCACTCTCATAATCTTAATATCGTTAAACAACCATATAATTTTCCCATGGAAGTTTTTTAAAATGCTAAGGCCATTTGGGAATTTTTGATAAATTTTATTATAAAAGAATAAAAAGGTAGGCAATAAATACAGTATGAGAATACAACTGAATGAGGAAAATATTAATATAAAAATCTTAAAGTTCAACAATTTTATAAGAAAAAGTATGAGAATTATGATAAATAACACAGATAAATTAAAATATGTAAATAATTTTGATAATGCTTACTAGCTCAAAATTCAACTTACTTGGATCATAGATTTGTCAGAGTACATTAGTTCAATTGTGCGATGGATTCTAGATATGCTTTCCTGCAAATCTAAGGATAGAAGATGCCATTTAATGATTAACATCAAGTATGTTTCTACTGAGACTTATAAGGTAGGGAATAAAGGTTTTCCTACCAATATGTTAGAGGAATAAGAAAAAGTTTCTAAAACTGTTCTAAAACTTACTATTCAGAATTTGTATAAAATGAAATTTAGTTCTTAATAAAAGATATAGCACAAATGAAAAATGAAAAACGAAACAAATATGGTTTATTTAAAAAATGTGCAGAGCCAATAAAACTGAACTTTGTTCAAATTTATAAAGGAAGTTTCCAATGAAAATTAAAGCTAACCCCCCCTACATATTTCTATGAAAAAGGAAAAACTTTATTTTTTTCCTGTAGTTTATTCTTTTATTGCCCTAAATCAAAAACAAAGTTCTTTATCTTGATGAAGTTCCCCCTGTGTTAAAATATATAAGTTTGGAGCCAGAGGAAATTAGGGCACATAAGTGGAAAAGGGGAGCTATAACTATACGAAAACCTTTAGAGTGAAATAAAATAACTTCACCACACATCACACACACACATACATATATGTATATGGATAGAAGTAACTGAATAAAAATCCACTATAATCACCAATGGAAATAAAGTTATGAGACTCCCATTACTCATTATTTCTACTTCCAGTAGAAATCTATCCTACAAAATTATTTAGAGGCAGGGATGTTTCACAGTTATATTGCCTCTAATTGTTTTTTAAAAAGTGGAGACAACCTAAATATTTGTCAATAGGGAAATGGTTAAATTATAGTATAACCACACTATACTATGAAGCTGTTAAAAAGAATCAGGAAAAAAACACCAAAGACTACAAAAGAAAATTAGGAACTTTAGACTAGGTAAAGGCCTTTTACAGCTTGTTAGAAAATCCAGTAACCATAAATGAAAAGACTCCCCAAATTTAAGAAAATCTATTATTATAGAAACAAAACAAAAACCAACATAAAGAAAATCAAATGACAAACTGGAAAAATATTATCTGCAGCATACACTACAGGCAACAGGTTAATACCCATAACATTAAAATTTCTATTAAGCAATAAGAGAAGGACAAATAGTTCAATATAAAAAATGGGCAAAGGTCACAAATTTATAGAAAAATAGAATTTCACTCATAATTAATGAAATGCAAATCAAGACACTGAAATACCATTTTCATTTCAACTATCAGACTACCACAAATTAAAAAGTGCCCAGAGCTAGGGAGAATACTGGGAAACAGGTTCTCTCACACAAAATTATTGGGAATGTAAACTGCCTCATTGTTTTGGGAGGGAAATTTTTAAATAGTCAAAATTTTAAGTATATACACTTTGGATCAGAAATGGCATTTTGAATATATTCAACTCAAAAAGTATGTTAATATGTATGCAGAAGGCCAGCTTTGTTGGTAGTTAGTAACAACATAGAAATTGAATAAATTATATCATATTCATATATTGGAATACTATGTAATAGTTTAAAAAATAATGCTAACAGCAAATATCATCAGGGATAAAAGAGAGAAAACAAATATTCCAAGGAAAATCTTTAATACTTGATGCATAATATTATAGGTTCAAAACCTTATGACATGTCTCTCAAGTTCCTCTAACTTAAAATGGCCAGAAGTGGACTCATCATATTCCTACTTCCTCCCCCAAGGTGGGGGCCTGCTCCCCACCAGTTTGCTCATTTCCAAAGTGCATTCCATCTATGTAGTTATACATATCACTATGAGCAACTAAGGGAATCATCCCTGATCCCCCCCCCTCTCTCTCTTCCCTCTTGTCAATGACCCACATCAAAGAATATACCAAATTCATTTCTTTCCTCCCTCAATGCTACTACCTTGGTGTCAGAAGTTCTTAGCTTTCAGCCTTCTGAATGTAATCTTACGAAAACAAACACAATCTGCCAAGTCCAGTAGAAAATTATCCAACACCTAGCACAGTATTCAGGAAAAACTATGTGCTTAATTAATGTTTATAATGATTTCAAATACAAAAAATTTCCTTAGATATGAAAAATACTAAGGAAAATCTTTAGTTACTAATGCTGTTAGTTGCCACCACACCCTATTTACTCCCTATTAAATTAGGACTGCTCTTTATTTCCATATTGTCTATAAAGCATCTAGTTGGGCATTTAAAATCTAACAAGTGTTTAGTACAAGTCCAACCTTTTGGTATAAAAAGAGTAACTCCTAGATTTTTTTTTATAGATCAATAAAATTAGGATAAAATTAGGGAGCAATAATAGGTTATTATATTTTGACATGCAAGAAAAATTATGATAAAACTACCATAAAATATTAATATCACTTCATTTTAAGAAAAAGGAGATTTTAACAGCAGTAAAGTAGGAAGGAGATAATTTCAGAATAAAGGAGAGTTCCTTCCAAGCATGGACATATGGCAACTTAACACTAACACACACACACACCCCACAGAGCACTGTCCTTACTTTTCTTATTTTACTACATGCCAGTTAAAACTCGTTATAGACTGGCACTGAGCTAATAGATCATATTTGGAAACCTACTAGAGCAGAATGAATATTAAAATTCACATTTCTAATTCTTCAACCTAAAGAAAACATTGTATCACTTGAACTCACTGCACAAACATCAAGGGAGGTACGTAACTGATTAAGTACAAAATCTGATGCTGTATGATGTTTCACCAATGGAGTACCTGTGAATACCAGTTTGATATAAATTTAGAGCACTAAACCAGAAAATCAGACCATCTGTTAGGTCATTAATTAGCTAAGTAATCCAGGGAAAATCTTTTGGTCTCTCTAAACCTGATATTAAGATCATAAAAAAGGAAGCCAAACTAGTTTATCTTATAGAAAACACTTTGTAGGGGGAAAAAAACCTTTATTAATATTTACATATGAAACCCATAATCCACAGGTGACTTCCCTTCTCAATTCTAACATTAATCATGTCCATCTGAGGTAGAGTAGCTCTGCTATGAGAAGCTTCTTACCTCTGGTGTCATTTTCTATTTCTGTCCTCCAGCGATGTAAACAGCTTTCTAGCACAGAGAGTTCCTCTTCTGTTATGTGCCTTGGTGCTGGATGCATGGGCAAATCTGGAGGCATCCGAGACTGAGTGAATGGTTTGTGTATTACTGATCTCGATGAAATGGCAGCTATTGATGCGGGTGATGTGCTTGGCAGTTCTAAAGAAGGAGCTCCCTGCTGGTCTGTTGTGCTGTATTTTTAAAGCACAGAATATTCATTATTAAACTTTTCAAGTTGAAGCTCTGGACAATGATTATGTGCCAAACAAATAGCATTAAATAGGCTTATAATTTCAAAAGGAAAAAGGTTTCTTAAAAATAAAAACCCAGAAATACATGGATTAATCTAATAACCTAATGAGATTCTTAATATATGGAACTACATTACTATAAGGATAAAATTGGGGCTTTATAGTAGAAATGGCTTAATCATATTTATTTATACAAATCTTACATATACCAGAATTATAAAACCTTCCCTTGCTAATACTTAGCAGCTCACATTACAGAAAATTTTCTAATTTAACAGTAGTATTTTCATGGATGAAAGGTTGATACATATAACATACAACCTAAAGTATAATTCTGAATGGAAAAAAAGTATGATGAAAATTTCAATCCACAACCATAAAATCCATTGAAACAATGAAATAAGAAAGCCCCCAGAAGCATACAACCTTCTAAGTGAACGTCATCTTTTTAGTGTTCACTAAAATAAATCATAACATGCATTTTATAAAACCGTCTTTAAAGGCATCAATTATATTATTACGTAATACAGTAACACAGCTGTCTCTTCTATCAAGAAAACTTTTTACCTTGGTAATGTCTGTGATGGTACAGAACCACTAGATGGGGAACTAGCATCAATATCATCAACAGGAGAAGTGCAAACAGGTTTACTTGAGGCAAATTCCAACGCATACTGCAGAACATCCACCAAGGGGAATCGTTTGGGACCCGAACCATAGCTTAAATACCTGTTAACCATAAAATGTATGAATGCTTTCATTTGTGTATAAAGCACATTTGTTTTTTTTTTCAATAATTGTTATAAAACATAATAAAAACATTTCAATAAATATTCCTCAACAATGAAATTAATTTTGCTTTCAAATGAAGATGGTAAAACTAAATATACACTCAAGAAATAAATTAAATGTTCTCCAAAGGAACGCAAAACCAAAGCTGGTTAAGACTGAATGTGTGTATATACTGTTATAAATTTTAGATGCTGCTCTAAGTTGTAACCCAATAGTAAAACGAAAACTGACATTTCCATCTCCTGAGACTTTTATTTTTAGATCTGTTATCTGGTCTCAAGATGGTGACAAATATTATCCTCCCACCGTTTACGTCTGATTATTTTTCAATATGATTACTGATACCTTTTAAGAATTAAAACTATTGAAAAATAACATTATTTTGTACAAAAAGTTGTAGGCTATTAACTTTCAAATTAATACTAAAACAAGGGAATACAGATTAGATCAGAGGTTGCAAACTGGGATCTTTCAGACCACATTTCAGCCTGTAGACTTTTGTCTGAACTACAGAATATTTCATACTCTAGATTCTGGCTTCTTCTGGAAACAATGCGAAGCTATAGACAACAGGAAGATGATGGTCATGCGTGGCACCGCCTACTAGTGCCGACAGCAGCCACCCTCTCTCCACAGGGATGTGCTCTCTGACTCCCTCTGCCCACCAGCTTACGCTTGACTTGCTTCCCCCCTTCTTTATAAAGCCTCCATGAGCCTCTCGTAGGCATCTGAGCTTTTATCTTCTGTGTTAAGGAGAAAAACTCAGTTACCGTTCGTTTTAAGGGAAATCTCAAGAGTAATATTTAGTCTCACACAAGAAGAAATCTCAATCATAGATTAGTTTAACTTTACATCTATTTTTAGTACCATGCGTATTACCTCTTGATGGTAGGAATATTTAATTTTAAACAATAAAATCATCTTCTAATGCCAACTATGAATTATTTTAGTCTCTAACGAAACTCAAGCCTAAACTATTCAAGCAAAATATCAATCCAGAATGATTATTTACTCCTAGAATCACAAATCATTCAAAGCAAATTTTAAATTAAAGCTCTAGGTAGTCACTAAAAATATGACTTCCTATAGTTAGCTCATAATTTCACAAAAGTTTCAATACCTTTCAAGTCTCTGTTGCAATACTGTGAGGTAATCTTTTAGTCTCTTGATCTCTTCCCTCTTAATTCTTGTTATTTCTCTGTTTCTGTGCATGTATCTATCAGGAAAAAGAAATACAGCAATTATTAGTATTTTCAAATATAGAAGTAGACACAATATTAAGTCTAGCCATCACTACAGAAGATCAACTTATCCAAAATTTTATAATAAAACATCATACAGACAATACAAATTAGTATTTTTCCTTATAACATTATTCCCAGTAACTATACTTTTCTAAATAAAAAGAGAACTCCAGTTTCCTTGACAAATAGTATTAGATACATTAAGCAAAAAGTAAAAATTATTTTAAGGAAATTAAGCAAAAATTTTCTCTAAGCACAATAACTCTTCACTGGATACTGAAGTGTTTCAAAACTAAGTCATGCTGTATACCAAACCATACCTGTCCAGATATAAAACTTGAGGAAATTCCAATTTGTTGTGAATTTTTTCTGGTCTTCCCAATGCCTGATTAAATTCAAATCTTGACAATTCAAACGTTAACACAGGTGGTAGTTCGGTAAACCAATGCTGAAAGAAAGCAATAACAAAACCCCTTAATATCACCTTTCTGTTTTCTCCATTGCAATTTTAGGCACAGGATGTTGGTTAGCAGTGGCATTTTTATATGCATCATCATAATGCTAACATCACAAATAATTGATTGGGTATGCAATTTAGTTAAAACTGAACTTCCTCCTAAAAGTTTTTCACACCTTTTGAAAATTCCAATGGGGTAACACACAACCAGGAAAGAGAAAAATCTTCTAATGACTCTCCTTCTTCAATGATTAATTCTTTACATTAGAATTTCTAACCCAAAGAGAAAGACACTGAATAAAAGTATGGCTTAGTATCTCAAGTTTTCTTGCTTCTTCAATATTATGTCACAATTACTACCTGGAATGGCACATATACTTAATACAATCAACCACGCTGTCAAAAACCTGTGACAAAGTAACATGTAAGAGGTAGTACACTAAAGAAAAAAAATATTTTATAGCATAAATGATCACAATTCTCATGCTAAAACTAGAAACTGATACTTTCCTGTTTTAAATTTCATGTTCCCACTGGAATTTTGACAAATTTGAGAAAAAGATCTATCATTAGCAAACAGAGTTTATACTGATGATAACTACATTTAATATTTTTAAAAATGACTAGTGCTTAAAGAATTGAATGCCTCACTGCTATGAGGCAACTCCTCCACACACTTTGGCAACTGTTCAGTTAAGCGTGAAATGCAACAAAACTTCAAAATTATTTCAATAAACAGATTCAAGCTTTACATAAACCTTATTTAAAGAGAAAGAAAAAGGAACAGACTTGTGAATTAACAAATACAGAAGTATAAAATAATGTAACAAGTATTTCTAAAGTGCTTATTTTAAGCCGTGCAATGTACTTCTGTAAAAAGAAACTGTTGTATACTATATCATGTATGGTATTTTTAAGTGCCACAAAAATGTCACCACATAAATGTCAATAAGCTAAGAGTATGCTAATTTAAATTCAAACGTTCAAGAAAAAGAAAAGCAGAAATGTGGCACATGTGGCAAACTGAATATGATCTTGAAAGTTGCTACTTTTCTGTAAATAAAATCAATAAAAATAAATGGTTATTAAAAACGATTTCTCCCTCCAAAAATGCTAATGATTACCTGAATTGAGATTTCCTGAGTTGGATTTGGTTTACCTTTTACTAAAAGTTGAAGTTTAAGGAATTTGCTTTATGGATATTACCTGAAACTGACTAGAGAAAGTAATGGAAGATCTAATATTAGAAACATCTCTTAAGTTTTAAAATTTCTTGAGCAAAGTTTGCTTATTTGCTTTGTTCTCCCACGGCATTGGAAAGAATTTTTTTTAGTTAGCTTTAATCCATACCTAAAATTACTATTAAGAATTAAAATATACCCCACACATATCACAAGGAAAACGTCTGATGCCTTAGGATGATATTCTCTATTCCATTTTATAATACCCAAACAAGTAGATTTCAAGTACTATTACCTTCATTTTTTCTTGCAATGCTTTAAATGTTACTATTTAAAAATAAATCTAAGTATTAACTTTAAATAGTTAACATACTTTAATTCATGGGAACCTACAATGGCCAACAGAAATGAAATGACCCAAATTGGCGGTATGCTTCTCTGTAAGCCATAAATAGTCCAGGAAATAGGTTCCATATCTTATGAAAGAATGTTCATAATATATTATGTAATATGTCTCTGTGTGGATCTGTTTCCTCCAACAGCAGTGACAGTTTATTCCTACTACAGGAGTGGAAGGATTTCACTTTTTCATTATAATGCTGATCAGGACAAGAGATAGCCAGACCATTCCCTAAATTCATTTACAAAAGTACTATGGATATGTCTAGCTCTGTGATTTTTAGATCATAAGTACAGCAGGACATAAGTAGAATTTCAAATAATATAAAACAATGAGACTTTTTTCTTTCAAAATATTTTTCCATTCAGTGAAACTCTATACTTTATCCCTAATCTAACCGGTATGCCATGCTGTGAGACACAGGTCATTAAAGGTAAAAATGATGCTTACATTCTCCATATCTCAAAACACATATCATTATGATTACTATTATTATTACTACATTATAAAATGAACTGACGGGGTAATAGATTTCTGCAGTTAATGAAAAAAGAACTTAGATAATCAGCAATGGCAACAGCAGTACTCCTGAATTTACTGTAAATATAAATCTGACCTGTTAAAATATTTTCTAGAGAGAATGTGGCCATTTTTATGAGTTAATAGCTAATTTTTCTATTAATATGTTTTAACTACCTTGCTTTTGGAAGATTACATGACTATGGGGCGGGGGGAGGAACAAGAAAAAACAGACCTATCATTGCAAATTCCCCACAGAACACCAAACAAAGCTAGGATATAAACTAAGCACGAGAAGAGAAAACTTGCAATTCCAATTCAAAAATTAGTTTCAGTCATTTAATTGCCTTCACTCCTTTGCCCTATATATTTCCTATATAATATCTCCATATATCTAATATAGTATATGTAGGTATTATTTCTATAACTTAGTCTTTTAGTTAAAGCTCTGTAAAATTTCTCTCAGCACTTTGATTATAACTTGGTACAACTTTGTGAAGGGAAATTTGGCAGTACTTACATTTTTAAATGAGTATGCCCTGTGACCTAAAGATTCCACTCCTAACTATCCTTCATTCCTAAGTGCTCAAGGGTATTTACAGGAAGACATTCTTTGAAATAATTCTTTGTGCAACTACTATCTCACAGAAGAATTACAACAATTTAATTTTATAAATACAGGCTACACTGATACTATGCAGGTTCTAAATAGAATGATGTAAAGCTATATACTGACATGGAAGGATGCTCACAGTATACTGGTAAGTAAAAAAATGCAGGACAGTATGAACAGACAAATACAATATTTGTATGTTCATAGCAATCGTCTAAAAGGATGTACATCATATTATTAGTAGTGAATACCCACACCAGAAGTGAGGTATTTACTCTTTGAAATTCTTTCTCTCCAATAGGCAATCAAAAAATAGCTCCAGGTTTCCTGGAGAGTATAACTCATCTACAAATGGCATACCATTTAATTAAAATTTAAAATTTATGATTTAGAAAAATATTTTGTAAGTAATTATCTTACATATAATCATTTTTAATTTATTCAGTTGCCTCTTGGTACATCATTACAGAAATGTAAACTCTTACAGCCCACTGGATGTTTTAACATAAGCAATTCTGGAGACTAGAGATCTTCCTATATTAGTTGGCCACAGCTATTTCAGCAAAAAAAAAAAAAGATGTTTTCTGTATCAAAGTAAAATCAATAATTTTTATTAAATAATAGTGTAAGAGATAAAAGGTATTAACATCGGGGATTATGCCAATTTAGAAACAAGCCTAAAATGCTACTCATTGGTCTTTATAGAGAAACAAAATAGCTTTTCTGAAGGACATAATGAAATAAGACTATAATTTAAGGGTGTTACTAAAAACTTTTAAGATATTCTGCTCTAGTCGGTGACAGTCACTTAAACCAGGCTGAATTATTATTGAAACTACTGTGTTCAGCAAATCTAGGCAACTGGTACTAGGAATCACAGGTAATCAAATTTGCTATTATTCAGACTGCTTAGAAACTGAATTCAGAGATGACAACAAACCATTGTGTATCTTAGGTTAGATGGGAAAACCTAGGCAGAAAATATATATAGTAGTATAGGGCATTCAGAGTATGAAGCCAAAGACAGAGGACAAACTAGATTTTTTAAAAAATAAATAATGGCAATCAGAGTCAACGTAAGAAAAACATTTTTAAAAGCTAGGAATATGTGAGAAAGATTATTTACCAATTATTAAATTATTTAACAATAAACCATAGTGTGTTTCATTTATAAGCTACTTTGACAATGTGAGGAAAATGCCATCCCTTTTTTCCCTGCCCAAACCCATCATTCTTTTATTTAATAGGAAACAGATCGCACTTTATGGGGCTCTGCTCACTTGTTCCATTTTGGGATCCTTGGAAAGTCCCAATCTTTACAGATTTGTTTCCCAATTAATAAAATAAATAAGCTTAATTTAAGTATTCTTAATTAAAGGTCTATATCACAGTCATCTGTGGAGCTCTGGTGGCCATATACCATATCCCTACCCTAGATTCTGATTTGATAGCTTTGAAGTGAGGTCTAGGTATCTGTTGAGAATCACTGAAATAGATGCTCTGTGATGTAGAGAGAAAAACTATTTCAAATATTTTCTCTCTCTCACAAAAACAGCCAAAAAATAGTAAATATTATTTATTTCCTTTTTTGTTTGAGTATGTGAGGGAAGAAGAGGAAATGAGGATGGCGTTAGAATTACATCTTTTTAAAAAAGCATACAACTCAAATAAAAGCAATTTATTCTGAAAAATACAAGAACCTAGTCCCTTTTTAGATAAACAGAGATGCCATCACTTAATATTTATTAAGTACCATTCAGAATAAAGACCTTGGAAACATTTTTAATATGACTGAGACATTTCATTCAGTCAGTCAATACGTATTACGTAATTTTATCTGCAGTCACCACACTGTCCTAGGGATACAGTAGTGAATGGCACAGATGAAGACCCCCACCCTCATGCATGGAGTTTACATCTAGACAGCTATCAGCAATTGCTTAATGATGGCTGATTTTGGCGCACATAATCTATCCTTTACTTTATTATTCTAGAAGAATATATGGATGGAAGGATATACAGATGGAGCTAGAGAGATGAACTGAGAGATGGAGATAGGTTATTAGACAGAGACCAGTGGAGACAGATAAATAGTTTTGTAATATATTTTTTTAATTCTTTCTTTCTTAAGAAAGCAAGTTTTTTCATCTGCCCTTCAGGCAATCACACAGTAATTTTACAAGAAAAAGAGTGTGGTGTTGCCTACTTGGGTGTGGACATATTCCAACAATATTTAATGTAAGTAACATATGTCTATATAAAATTCCACTCTAACATCAGTGTTTTTCTTCCTTACTTCCAGGACTAGCAATGCTGTAATGGCTGGTACCATGACTGAAAAGTCTTAAAAGACTGAACAGTGTCCTAAAGGAGGATTTTAACATCAAATTTTGAGAAAAAATTTTAAATGAAAATTTAACTTAGATTATAGACTATATTGACTCTGCAGGTTTCCCAAATATGTATAAATTATCATAATTAAATCCAAATACATTTTCTGAGTATTCTCTCAATTATTAGTAGCTATATTCTTAGAGCCTTAAATTGCACTTCACAACATTTTAAGAAAGACCTGAAGGGAAGGGGAATAAAGATGCTAAACTCACCTCTTGGCCGGACTTTCCTGAATTTTCTGAATGTAAAGACTCAATTTCTCCTTCAATCATGGCAGCTTCTAGGCACTCATGTAGATCTTTGAATCCATTGACCTGAAGTGGGTACTGACCAAACATTTCAGTATTTTCAAATTTTTTACCTATAAGAGGGGGGAAATTAATATTCCTCAATATGGCCTTTTAGCTACTAAAAGTAAATAGATGTATATAGTAATTATCTCCTGAACCTGAAAACTATACCTGTTTATGCTCCAGACAGTAGTAGTTGGTATAATTTTCCTATTGGTTTGTACATGTACATATGTATATTCACATCCAGCTATGCTATAGATATTACACACCCCATGTGTGTATGTATGTAATTATATACATGCATATATAAGTACATATTATGTATATATGTATATAAACATACATATTTATATATATATGTTTATTCTTTAAAAAAGTACCTTCTAAGGGTAAGAGAGTGTGCTAACATTGAGAATATATATAGCAGTGCACAAAAGAGGTATGGTCTCTGAGCTGAGGAAACTCCTATCCTCTTCTGGAAAAAGACATTATACACATTAATTGTACATATAATTATGAACAAACAATTGCTTATTACTACAGATGTTATAAAAGGGGTGGTGAGACAGAGTGCTGTGAGAAGGTATAAAAACGGGGAACAAACTTAGTCTTTAGGGCTGGAGGGTGAAGCAGGGAAAACTTCCATAGCAAAATGACATTTATGCTGAGACTGTAAAGGTGAATGGGAGTTGGCCAGGCCAGAACGTCGGGGAGCCAGAGTATTCTTGGCCAAGCAACAGCACACGCAAAGACTTTCAGGCTGTAAAGAACTTGGCATGTTTCAACGAATTAAGGGAAGGAAAGTATAGCTTAAGGGAGCAAGACGGAGATGATAATGAAGAGTTAGGTAAGGGATCAAAATCAAATTCTTAACAAAGTCTAGTAGCCCTTGTTAAGAATTTTTTTCCAGTATATTCTGAATATAATGGAAAGTCACTGAATAATTAAATCTAGGAATAAGAGGCTCAGATTTATATCTCTGAAACATCCTTATGGTTTCTGTGTTAAGTAAGTGATAGACTGTTAGGAGACTATTATAGAATCTATCTAAAAATAAAGGTAGCATTGAATAGGGTGTTAGTAAAAGTGTATAAAAACAGATGAAATGACATACACACATTTATAAATATATACAAAAGGGAGCACCGACAGGACTTGATTGAATGGCTCATAGGCAGGATGGGGAATAGAAGAGACAGGAAGGTATCAAGAATGATACTCAGATTTTTAGCATGAACAACTGAATTGATTTTTATGTACTGAAAGGGGCACCAGTGAAGGAAGAGTAGAGGATTTTTTTTTTACTTTTGTTTTAAGGCAGCAGGGAAAATCATTGGTTTAGAATGGCCCATAAGATTTCAAGTTGAAAAGAGCTGGACATAAATAAGTCTGTAACTAAGACTGGTGTGAAGCTATAAATTGGAGAATTGCTAGCTTATTGGTAGCAGGAACTCAAGGAAGTGAACGAGACTGCCCGAGGAATTATCTGACATCAAGAGGAAGAGGACCTAAGCTGATTCCCAAGGATCTCCTACCTTTAGATACAGGAAGAACTATAAATATAACTCATAAGAAGTACACACAGAGGCATGAGAAAGCCAAGATAATATGGTGTGATAGAAGCCAGAGAAGTGTTTTTAAGGAAAGAGTGGGAAAAAGGGGGAGAAGGAGAGAGTGGAGTCAACAGCATTAATAGTTGATAAGAATTCAGTAAGAACTGAGAGGGATCCAATGGACTAACACACATGTAAGAAATCAATAATCTTAAAAAGACCCCTTTTAGAAGAGGTCTGGGGACAGAAAATGAAAGTGGGACAGGTAGAATAATTGGAGAGATAGCAGGTGAAAACAAACTTCTCACTTTAAAGGAGCTTATTTCTGAATAAGACTGACTGAAAAAGAGCATGTGAAGGGAGATTTTTTTAATTTTAAAGATGTGAAATACCAGAACATGTCTAAATATTGATGAGGAAGACACAGTGAAAGGAAGAAGCTAAAGGTACAGAAAAAAAGCAAGATAATGGACAGAATAAGGCCTGAGTGAAAACATGAAAGGATGAGATTCTGAGCACATGTAATGAATAGCCATTGATATTAGACTAAATAATTCCACTATTACCTGGAGGGACAAATAAAAGAATGTGGTAGAGGTTGGAACGGATCCAAGTTGGGAAGCCTGAATCTCATATATCTGAGGAACTCACTTTAAGAACTATGATAAAAAAGTTATAAGCACAAAATTAGATTCAGGGCCTTAGCCAGGACCCATGGTTAGGCTTCATTAACTTCATGGTAAATCCATGAAATCTGAGTTAAGATCTTTCTCAGTAAATGAAGAGACAAAGAAATTAGATTAGAGGTAGAAAAACTGGGAATTGGTATTGCAGAAAATGGGAAAGAAGACAGTGATTAAACAAAACAAAGATGGCTGCCAGGTAGGGTTACAGGCTTGGGACCAGTGAAGCTTAGAGTCACGACAACTTTACGATCCATTATAGTTAGCTCATCTGAGTGACTTTCTCCTAGCAACCGTCAGGTTCTCAGTACATGCAGAGAGAAGAGGAATAGTTCCATGAGGGTCAGAGACTAGCCAGAGAGGTGGTGCCAGAAGGGAATGAGGGGAAAGAGTTTTAGAAATGTATAAGGATGATCATAACGGACAAGGAAGGAAGTAAAGCAAAGACTGAGAAGAACAGAATGGAGGGGTCAATGGCCTAGAAATTCTAGAAGAGTTGAAGAAGTTTTGCAATAGAGTACTTTAGTAAACAAGCTGAAAATCACCCCTAATTGAGAGTCACTAGTCTAAAAAAAGGCATTAAGAAGATATATGTAAAAATAATAAAGTGTTCTAAAATAAATTGTTAACAAAGCAAACACATAGTTCCCCTGGAAACGTATTAAAATCACATTTATGCAGCACAGTAGCCTTTAAACAACTTACCAAATCCAAGTACGAAGACTTCACTGATTAAGAAATTTTAATAATCACTTTTAAGAATCCAGATAATATAGGTAGAAGTGCTCATGAGAAGTATTATAAATAGTGCCCAGTCACAACCTGATTAGAGCTCCTCTACTGCTATATAGTGTTCTACTTCAAATAAAAACTGGTATGATAGTGTGGACATCCCAAATTGGAATACAATGTACTATATAAAATATTCCACTACTTATATAATGAATATTTAGCATTTGAGGCAAACAAAATGTACTAACACCTCAATATAACCTTTAGGATGTCTGATTAAATCCTGAGTTAGTGTCTACCTTTTTCCAAATCTCAAATTTAAAACTACATTCAAACAAAACTTCATGGGAATCCATCACTTAACATCCTGAAGAAAAATTAATTTCCCAAATTTTATACTTTGGGTGATTTGGGTGAACTTTCAAAAGCTGACGTATAGGGTCATTTGGGAATAACAATTTTTCAAAAATGTATGCTTTGGGACTTAGTAATATTATCACTTGAAGTATATCTTATGAGTCAGTTCCCTGCCCTTGTTAGGAAAGCCAAAGAGTAACTGGTGAGGCCTGGACTTTACGTAACAGGAATAGTATCACTCAACTGATTTTTCAGAAGACAGAGTACAACTCTTTCTTGAAAACTATATTCTGAAGAATTTTATAATCACCCCCAAAATGGAAACCCTGCAATACCCTGACTATGCTAAATTGCTAAGTACAGCTTTCAACATGCATAGACTTGAAACCCTCAAAAACAGTGACCATCATACCAAGCCCAGTATTAAACTCCAATATTATTTTTAAAAGATCCACCAATTGCTCCCTTAATCCCTGTATCCTAACAATTCACAGTATCACAGCACCCGTCGCAGGCAAAGAACATCAGGACAACATTAACTAAGTACCAAGTAGCATGTGACAATATACTCTGTACTTTCCTTTATATGCACTCAATTCTTTGCTTTTTATATAAATGATTAGCAGTAACAATGCAGCAGAAACCACTAGACAGAGTAAGTCAAATTAAAATTAAAAACCATTCCACAAATAAAGTCACTATCATGACAAAGGAGCTAACAGCTAATAATATCTCAATTGTAATAAATAAGCAGACGTGTAACTATACCTTCAAGCACTCCCACGGCTAGGAATCTTCCATAGAACAACTCTACCATGGGGTTCTTTGGCTTCTCTTCATCCCTAAAAATCACGTTAAAAATATAAATGTGGTTATAATTCTTAATTTTTAGAACTGTAAATAATAGAGAAAACATTAAAAGAACAATAATATATGCCAAGACAATAACATTTATGTGGTTATCATGTGTTTGGCACTGCGACTTACAGTGTTGGGCCAAGGTACTTAAATTTATTTTCTGTTTCTTCACCTGTCAACTGAGGATAGTAATAGTAATGGAACTCACAAGGTTGTTGTAAGGGTTAAAATGAGTTACTATGTGGGACCTCGTTATAAGAAGACCTGAGTAGAGTCTGTATTCACAAAGTGCCTGATCTTTCCATTATCATTTCGATTTTGAACTTTTAGTCTGTACAACACATGCTTATTTGGACTTGTTGGGAAGGAGGGAAAGCCACTCTTAATCAAAATAAATTTCTATAAAATTTTAATAAGTCATTTCCCACATTTACCTAGAAGAATGAACACTAGCCATCAGCAGTGAAGGAGAAAAACACCAGCTTCAACCCAGGTAGCTAAAGAGAAACTCCAATCTGTTATAAAGTTTCATGCTGCTGGTAAAATTAGTCATCTGTGAATTTTCCAAATTCTTTAACATATAAATTTGTTGTTTTTCTTTTTTGCTTGAAGCAAATAGAAACTGACAATTTTTAACTTTTTTTTAATGCTTTGTACTGTGTGGTCTAAAAACACAAAGTTTATTTTGGCCTTGCTATATAAAAGTATGTTGTATCCACAACTGCAGAGAGATTTTTCTTCATAAATTTTGTGTTTAAATTAGTAAAACTGATTTATTTTAAAAAAGAGAGAAGGACACTCTCTGTCTCTTGATATATGTGTTACATTCACCCTCATTTAAACCATAAAATAATTGGTGGGAAGTACTTCACTTAATCTCTGGAACAATCCTTTGAGGTAGTGTGGTGGTCATCAGTGCTATTCAAAAAGATTTCTGTCCCTCTACTTTTAGGTACATAGTAAGAAGCACTTTCCCATTTACTTTTTATTGAAATTTGAAAAAAATCTGAACTGTGATAAAATACACACAATATACAATTTACCACCTTAACCATTTTTAAGTTTACAGTTCGGCAGTGTTAAGTATATTCACACTGTTGTACAACCAACTTCCAGAACTATTTTCATCTTGAGAAACTGATTAAACAACTCCACATTCCTCCCTCCCGCCAGGCCCTGGCAACCACCATCCTAACTTTCTGTTTCTTTGAGTCTGACGACTACTGACACATCATATAAGTGACATACAGCGTTTGTCTTTTTGTGACTGGCTTACTTCACTGAGCATCACGTCTTCAAGGTTCATCCGTGTTGTAGTATGTATCAGAGTTTCCTTACTTGTTAAGGATATTCCACTGTATGTGTAACACATTTGTATTTCCATTCATCCATGGACATATCAGTTGCTTTCAACCTTTTGTCTATTGTGCTAATGCTACTATGAATATGAGTGTGCAAGTATCTCTTTGGGACCCTGCTATCAATTCTTTTGGATATAAATTCAGCAGTAGAATTGCTGGATCATGTGGTTAATTCTTGTTTTTTTTCATCTTTATAGATACAATTGACAAACAAAATTGTAAGGTATTTAAAGTGTACAGTGTGAAGATTTGACATATGTATACACTGTGAAAAGATTCCCTCCATCAAATGATAATTATATTAGTATTAATTTTTTGAGGAACCACCATGTTTTCCACAGCAGCTGCACCATTTTACATTCCCATCAACAGTGCACAAATGTTTCAATTTTTTCACATCTTCATCAACACGTGTTATTTTCTGTTTTGTTTTGGTTTTGGTTTGGTGAGGGTTTTTTTTTGTTTATTGTTTTTTGATAGCAGCCATCCTAATGGGTATGAGGTGCTCCCATTAACTTTGAAGTTAAGTAAACCACATGACTTGCTTTGCACAACAAAATGTGAGCGGAAGTAATGTGTGCCATTTCTGGGCTGTAACTTTGAGAGCCAATATACTTTTCACTGATGTGGTGATCCCAGAATCCTGTGATGAGATGAAGCCTCTGTCAGCGTAAGGCCCTGTCAATGGATGTGCACAGCACCTTGCTCACACTCATTGGGCACAGCTAAGGCTGTGACATAAACCTCTGAAGTTTTGGGGATGTTGCCACAGGATTATCTAGCCCACCCTAAATAGTAGCAGGTGGCACTCTTACCTCTATTGCACTGGTAATAAAACTGTAGACTACGCTAAGTCACTTGCCCAAATTCACACAAATAGTAAGTGCTCAAACTGAAAAGCAAACTCAAGTCTGCCTCTAAAACCTATGAACCCTCCCACTATGCATACTTAATCTCTGGGCATTTTAACTCTATGAAAACAGTTTATTTCACACCTTATTTTTTACACTGTGACAATAAAAAGGACTTGAGACTGATATGCGGGAGAGGAAGAATCCAAAGATTGTCTCTCTTGATGTAAAAGTCTATGAATCTTTAGACATAAATATTAGTATCTCCATTTCCACACATCATATTTCCATGGAGAAAAGCAACATTCCTGGTTTCTCTCCTTACTGTCACAGACATACTGCATAGAAAGAGCAGTGACATACCAGGTTGGTGACTTTGGCAGAAGAAACTGGGTAAGAGCTGCTCGACTAATTCTGAATTCTCTTTCCAAATCTTCATATCTGAATTTTGGTCTGCTCTCCACTGACCTGTGGTATGCACACTGACCTTCCCTAAGGAGTCAGACAGACCAATCTTCTAGAAATTGTTTACCCTGTCCTTCTTTGCAACCTCTCAGAGGTCTTACTCTTTACTGTGCATTTAAGCTTTGAATATCAGGGACTAAGACTGTGGTTATCAACAGAAATGTAAGGAACACAAGTGAAGAGCAATTTAAAAGACGTGAGACTTCCATTGATATAACAGAAATGATATACCCACCACTTGCATGAAGAAAAGCTAGATTGACACAAATAGCAAAGGCCAAAAGAAATCACTAAAGAAAACCTGTATCAGGGACACTTGAGCCTTGGGAATTAGGTCGACACAGAAAGAGTTCAGAGATCTAGGGCAACTGATAGAGTAACCTACTCAGTGCTTCCCAATCTTTTTAATGTCATTGGCGCACAGATAATATATGCAGAGAACTCTGGAATAAAACCACATGTTTTCTCATGATAACAGAAACAGGATCAATACCTCCACATACCTATAATCTGGCTTACCATGGCACAACAACTGGAAAGCTCTGTTCTAGATAGGCAGAGCATAGTGGTTCAAGAAGTTTTAGCTCCATAAACAGTAAAGAAAAAACAAAACTACTGAGAAATGAATGAGGAGAAGGACATATTTCAAATAAGACAATTTTAGATGAAATGGGAAAGTTCTAGCTTCTTTTAAAAACAGTTTTAGGAAATGGGGAGAGAACTTGTTAGTTACTAGATCAGAAAAGTTGACACTGGGACCCAAAGGAATTTTTCAAAAGTAAATGAGTAATAAGGAAAGATCTCCAAAATCAGAAAAGAATGATCCTTTCAGAAATAACCAGGATTCAGGAAACAGTCAAGTGGCAGTCTTCTAAGGCTAGAGATAAAAAGTAATCAGGGAGTTGTGTTGCAGATAGGTTACTATATGAGCTGCTTATAGAAAATCTGGATAGATTCGAGGAGGAACTAGGGATTTCAGGGTAAAGCATTCAAAGAATTACTGAGAGAACTTCAAAGAGACTCAGTAATCATAGATGGGGATACAGATATTGTTCACATTCTGAGGAAACATGCTCAATAAATTTTGGGGGTTGGAACTCTAAGGAAAAGTATAAGGAACATGAGTTTTACTAAAGAGGAGCCAGGGTGGACAATCATAGATCAAGTCCACACATGGGCTGTCTGCTGGTCTGACAGGACAGAACCCTGGTGGAATTCTGCAACACAAAAGAGGTGAAGGTGGACAATGCATGTTTGAACAATAAATTACTTGGGCATACTCCTAACTCATATTTCACTAGCTCTCATTATGAGGGCCCTATCAAGAAAATACAGAGGAGCAGGTTATACAAAAACAAGTTTATAGGGCAGAAAACAAAGTCAAAAGAAGAGAAAGAGAAGATACTCGTCCATCAAACAGAGCTGGTCCTGAATGAGGTAGAACTAAGAAGCAGGTTAACCTATTAAAAATTCAGCCAAGCCTTCCTTAAAGAAGAATGAAAAAAACGCATATGTAACTGAACCTTAAAGGGCTATCCCGCCCAGAAAAAAAAAAAGTAGCAGAAAGAAATATACTCAAGGCCTAGAACTTTCAAAAGCTGAGGAAAGAGCATATCATAGAGATGATGATCTTCACTGGATGCTGGAACTCAGGTTTCAGAAGCATCAACCGCAGATTCAGTTCAGCAATCTGATGGGGAGATTTACCAAATGAAGCTAACCTGAAGAGAAGAAAGAAACTACCTAGAAAGCAGGTTTTATAGGCCTAAGCAATCCCATACCAAAATGCAATGGCAGCAACCACTGGGCACAAAAATATGTTATTAGAAAGAGCTTACATTCAATGCAGCACTGAGGGCCAGCAAACTGAAGCTCGTAAGAAAAATGTAGCTTAAGAGTGCTGGTGGACAGAAAACAAGGGCACCTGACCAGAGCCGTTAGCATCATAAACTTCTAAACATGCCAAGAAGGAAGTGGCTTTGTTCAATGCCACATTCTCAAGACAGTTTCTAACAGTAGAATTTTTTCCCTCAGATACTGTAGATTTAGCACCATAATCTAGAGAGATTTCTTCCAACGTTAGTTGTCTAAGACCAATTGGCCCTTAATGACAGGCATCTTGGCAGAACTAAAACCATGATGATTGCCTCCATTTATGACATTATCCAGATTTTCTGCTACAGTCTTTAGCAACAATAACTTGAGTATGGATTGCACTAAGATCTAGGAATATCATAGCTGGACTGAAAGTCAAAGGGTTGAAGTTCTGCTTTTGTTTCAAAATTTTGAAAGTAAGAGATCAATGTTAATCATGTGTCCTAATAATCCTTCAAAATCTAAAATTAGAGTATATGAAATTCTACATCTGAAGGACTGAAAGAACTACACACATACAAGTGAAAGAGAATGCAGGCTTCATCTGAAGAACCTCAACTCAATTCAGGCACAGAAAAGACAGGCCTGTAGTGTAAAGGCTGAACAAACTCAGAAAGTCAAAAATGATTTCTTTTTTGTTAGACTGCAACCAAAGGGCAAAAGAATCTGACTTTTAAGTATAATCTGTTTGGATTTTTCCTTAAAAGATCAAGTGGATATAATTTGGAAACTTATTTTTCCCCTGAGAATTTGAGAACAAATGATGAGGGCTATATAAAATTTTAGAAGCATCTCCTAGTTGCTAACAATATATAATTAGAATATTTTTACTTTAATTCAATCTCATTGCAGACTACGTTATTACGCGTTTTTTGGACAATAAGGCTGGCCATAATTTTAAAATAGAAAAAAAAAAGATACATCTAACTAAGAAAGTAAAAGGCCTGTACTCAGAAAACTAGGAAACTGATGAAAGAAACTGCAGACACAAACAAATGGAAACATATATGGTGCTCATGGATTGGAAGAATTAGTACTGTTAAAACGATCATACTACCCAAAGCAATCTACAGACTCAACGTATCTCTATAAAAATACCAAAGGCAGTTTTCACAACACTAGAACAAATAATTCTAAAATCTGTATGGAAACACAAAAGACCCTGAATACACAAAACAGTCTTGAGAAAAAAGAGCAAAACCAAAAGTATCAAGCTGCCCCTAGTAACCCAGCTGGAACTGGTCTGAGGTGGCACAGGGCCTGTGAGTTTGGTTTTAAGTGCCTGGTGGGAAAGCACATGTAAGTGCAACTCCTTTCTCGGAATGAGAAAATTATTGCTCAGAAAGGCACAACTTGTCTTGAGTTTACACACCTAGTTGGCAGATTGGCTAGGACTTGGTTTTTGTCATCAAAGTCAGTGCTCCTTAAGCTATCTAGGAGCAGACAAGATGGCCGAGCAGAAGGACCTGAGCTCACCATCTCACACAAACACCAAAATCACAACTACCTGCTGAACAACCATCGACAAAAAATGACTGAAACCAACCAAAAAAGGATACTCTAGTTCCAAAGACAAGGAAGAAGCCACAATGAGAAGGTAGGAGGGGCGTATTCATGATCAAATCCCACACATGCTGGGTGGGCAACCCACAAACTGGAAAATAATTATACCGCAGAGGTTCTCCCACAGGAAAGAGAGTTCTAAGCCCCAGATCAGGCTACCCAGTCTGGGCATCTGGCATTAGGAGGAGGAGCCCCCAGAGCATTTGCTTTGAAGGCCAGCAGGGCTTGATCGTAGGAACTCCACAGGACTGGGGGGAACAGAAATGCCACTCTTGGAGGGTGAACACAAGGTCTTGTGCACACCGGGACCCAGGGGGAAAAGCAGTGACTTCACAGGAGCCTGGGCCAGACCTACCTGCTGGTCTTGGAAGGTCTCCTGGGGATGCGGGGGGCAGCTCTGGCTCACTGCAGAAACAAGGACACTGGTGGCAGAGGTACTGGTGAGTACTCATTGGCGTGAGCTGTCCTGGAGGCCACCATTTTGATGCAAAGATCTGGTCCCACCCAAGAGCCCGTAGGCTCCAGTGCTGGGATGCCGCAGGCCAAACAACCAACAGGGTAGGAACACAGCCCCACCCATCAGCAGACAGGCTGCTTAAAGTTTTCCTGAGCCCACAGCTGCTTCTGAACACACTGCTTGACAGGGCCCTGCTCACCACAGAGACAAGACCCAGCTCCACCCACCAGTGGGCAGGTATCAGTCCCTCCCACCTGGAAGCCTGCACAAGCCTCTTAGACCAGCCTCACCTACCAGGGGTCAGACACCAGAAGCAAGAGGAACTACAATCCTGCAGCCTGTGACACTGCAAATACAAAGTTAGATAAAATGAGACAGCAGGGGAACATGTTCCAGATGAAGTAACAAGATAAAACCCCAGAAGAACAACTAAGTGAAGTGGAGACAGGCAATCTAACTGAAAAAGAATTCACAGTAATAGTAAAGATGATCCCAGATCTTGGAAAAAGAATGGAAGCACAGACCAAGAAGATATAGGGAATGTTTAACAAGGATCTAGAAGATTTAAAGAACAAACAAACAGAGTTCAACAATACAATATCTGCAATGAAAAACACACACTAGAATAAATCAATAGCAGAATAAATGAGGCAGAAGGATGGATAAGTGAGCTGGAACACAGAATGGTGAAAATCACTGCTGTGGAACAGAATAATGAAAAAAGAATAAAAGAAATGAGGACAGTTTAAGAGATCTCTGGGACTTTAAATGCACTAACATTCGCATTATAGAGGTCCCATAAGGAGAGGAAAGGGCCTGAGAAAATATTTGAAAAGATAATAGCTGAAAACTTACCTAACATGGGAAAGGAAACAGTCACCCAAGTCCAGGAAGCACAGAGAGTGCCATACAGGATAAACCCAAGGAGGAACACACCAAGACACATATTAATCAAATTGACAAAAGTTAAAGACAAAGAGAAAATATTAAAAGCAACAAGGGAAAAGCAACAAATAACATACAAGGGAAACCCTATAAGGTTATCAGTTGATTTTTAGGCAGAAATTCTGCAGGCCAGAACGGACTAACACATATATCTAAAGTGATGAAGGGAAAAAAAACCTACAAGTATATTCTTATACTCTACCCAGCAAAGCTCTCGTTCAGATTCAAAAGAGAAATCAAAAGCTTTACAGACCAGCAAAAGCTAAGAGAATTCAGCACCACCAAACCCACTTTACAACAAATGCTAAAGGAATTTCTCTAGGTAGAAAAGAAAAGGCCACAACTAGAAACAAGAAAATTACAAATGGGAAAGCTCACCAGTAAAGGCAAAAATACAGTAAAGGTAGGAAAATATACATACATAAATATGGTATCAAAACCAGCAATTGTGAGAAAAGGTGAGTACAAATATAGAATACTGGAAATGCATTTGAAATTAAGAGACCAGAAACTTAAAACAATCTTGTATATACATATGGACTGCTATATCAAAACTTCATGGCAACCACAAACCAAAAATCTATAATAGATACACACACAAAAAAGAAAAAGCAATACAAACACAACACTAAAGACAGTCATCAAATCACAAGAGAAGAGAACAAAATAGGAAGGGAAGAAAAAAGACCTGCAAAAACAAACCCCAAATAATTAACAAAATGGCAGTAAGTATGTATCGGTAATGACCTTAAACATAAATGGATTAAATGCTCCAACCAAAAGACAGAGACTGGCTGAATGGATGCAAAAACAAGACCCTTATATATGCTGTCTACAAGAGACCCACTTCAGATCTAGGGACACATACAGACTGAAAGTGAGGGGATGGACAAAGGTATTTCATACAAACGGAAATTAAAAGAAAGCTGGAGTTGCAAAATTCATATCAGACAAAACAGACTTTAAAATAAAGACTGTTACAAGAGACAAAGAAGGACATTACATAATAATCAAGGGAAAAATACAAGAAGACAAAACAATTGTAAATATATATGCATCCAACATAGGAGCACCTCAACATAGAAGGCAAATGCTAACAGCCATAAAAGGAGAAATCAACAGTAAAACAATAACAGTGGAGAACATTAACAGCCCACTTACATCAACAGACAGATCATGCAGACAGAAAATCAACAAGGAAGCACAGGCCTTAAATGACACACTAAATCACATAGACTTAATTGATATTTATAGAGCGTTCCATCTGAAAGTAGCAGAATACACAATCTTTTCAAGTGAACATGGAACATTCTCCAGCACAGATCACATGACGAGCCATAAAGCAAGCCTCTATAAATTTGAGATTGAAATCGTATCAAGCATCTTTTCCGACCACGACACTATGAGATCAGACAACAAATACGAGAAAAAACTAAAAAAACACAAACATGTGGAGGCTAAACCATATGCTACTAAATAACCAATGGATCACTGAAGAAGTCAAAGAGGAAATCAAAAAATACCTAGAGATGAATGAAAACGAAAACATGAGGATCCGAAACCTATGGTACATAGCAAAAGCAGTTCTAAGAGGGAAGTTTATAGCAATACAATCTTACCTCAGGAAAGAAGAAACATCCCAAGTAAACAACCTAACCTTATACCTAAAACAACTAGAGAAAGAACAACAAACAAAACTCAAAGTTAGCAGAAGGAAAGAAATCGTAAAGATTAGAACAGAAATAAATTAAATAGAGATGAAAAAAACAATAAAAAAGATCAATGAAACTAAAACCTAGCTCTTTGAAAAGACAAACAAAATTGATAACCTTTAGCCAGGCTCATGAAGAAAAAGAGGGTGATGGCTCAAATCAATAAAATTAGAAAAAAACAAAAAAAGGAGAAGTTACAACTGACACCACAGAAATAAAAAGGAGCATAGGAGACTACTCTAAGCAATTATATACCAATAAAATGGAAAACCTAGAAGAAATGGACAAATTCCTATAAAGGTACAATTTCGCAAAACTGAACCAGGAAGAAATAGGAAATATGAACAGACCAATCACAAGCACTAAAATTGAAACTGTGATATAAAAGCTTCCAACAAACAGAAGCCCAGGACCAGATGGCTTCACAGGTAAATTCTATCAAACATTTAGTGAATAGTTAACAAGTATCCTTCTGAAACTATTTCAAAAATTGCAGAGGAAGGAACACTCCAAACTCATTCTATGAGGCCACCATCACCTTGATACCAAAACCAGGCAAAGATGTCACAAAAAAAGAAAACTACAGGCCAATATCACTAATGAACATAGATGCAAAAATCCTCAACAAAATACTAGCAAACTGAATCCAAAAATACATTAAAAGGATTATACACCTTGACCAAGTGGGATTTATCCCAGGGATGCAAGAACTTTTCGATATCTGCAAATCAATCAATGTGATACACCACATTAACAAACTGAAGATTAAAAACCATATGATCATCTCAATAGATGCAGAAAAAGCTTTTGTCAAAATTCAACGCCCATTTATGATAAACACTCTCCAGAAAGTGGGCATAGAGGGAACCTAACTCAACATAATAAAGGCCATGTATGACAAACCCACAGCTAACATCACACTCAATGGTGAAAAACTGAAAGCATTTCCTTTAAGATCAGGAACAAGACAAGGATGTCCACTCTAGCCACTTTTATTCTGCATAATTTTGGAAGCCCTAGCCATGGTAATCAGAGAAGAAAAAGAAATAAAAGGAATCCAAATTGGAATAGAAGTAAAACTGTCACTGTTTGCAGATGACATGATACTATACACAGAAGATCCTAAAGATGGTACCAGAAAACTACTAGAGCTCATCAATGAATTTGGTAAAGTTGCAGGATTCAAAATTAATACACAAAAATCTGTTGCATTTCTATAAACTAATAACAAAAGATCAGAAAGAGAAATTAAGGAAACAATCCCATTTGCCATCGCATCAAAAAGAATAAATTACCTAGGAATAAACCTACCTAAGGAGGCAAAAGACCTGTACTCCGAAAACTATAAGATGCTGATGAAAGAAATCGAAGATGATACAAATAGATGGAAAGATATACCATGTTCTTGGATTGGAGGAATCAACATTGTCAAAATGACTATACTACCCAAGGTAATCTACAGATTCAATGTAATCCCTACCAAATTACAAATGGCATTTTTTTTGCCCATCTAGAACAAAAAAATCTTAAAACTTGTATGGAAACAAAAGACCCCAAATACCGAAAGCAATTTTGAGAAAGAAAAACTGAGCTGGAGGAATCAGCCTCCCTGACTTTAGCTATAGTAATGAAAACAGTATGGTAATGGCACAAAGAGTGACTTGCAGATCAATGGAACAGGATAGAAAGCCCAGAAATAAACCCATGCACCTACGGCCAATTAATCTATGACAAAGGAGGCAAGAATATACAATGGAGAAAAGACAGTCTCCTCAATAAGTGGTGCTGGGAAAATTGCACAGCTATATATAAAAGAATGAAATTAGAGCATTTGCTAACACCATACAGAAAAGTAAACTCAAAATGGATTAAAGACCTAAATGTAACACCAGATACTATAAAACTCTTAGAGGGAAACATAAGCAGAACACTCTTTGACATAAATCACAGCAAGATCCTTTTTGGATCCACCTCCTAGAGTAATGAAAATTAAAAACAAAAATAAACAAATGGAACCTAATTAAATTTAAAAGGTTTTGCATAGCAAAGGAAACCATAAACAAAATGACAAGACAACCAACAGAATGGAAAAAAATATTTGTAAAAGATGCGACCAACCAGAGATTAATCTCCAAAATACACAGACAGCTTATGCAGCTCAATATCAAAATTAATAATAATAAAAATAATAACCCCATCAAAAAAATGGGCAGATCTAAATAGACATTTCTCCAAAGATGACATACAGATGACCAACACACACAAGAAAAGATGCTCTACCTTGCTAATTATTAGAGAAATGCAAGTCAAAACTACAATGATGTATCTCCTCACACTGGTCAGAATGGCCATCATCAAACAGTCTACAAACAATAAATGCTGGAGAGGGCATGAAGAAAAGGGAACTCTCCTATGCTGTTGGTGGGAATATAAAGTGGTACAGACACTATGGAGAACAGTATGAAGGTTCCGTAAAAAACTAAAAATAGAGCTCATCATATGATCCAGCAACCCTACTCCTGGGCATATATCCAGAGAAAACCATACTTCAAAAAGATGCATGCACCCCAATGTTCATTGCAGCACTATTTACCATAGCCAAGACATGGAAGCAACCTAAATATCCACTGACAGATGAATGGATAAAGAAGATGTGGTACATAAATACAATGGAATATTACTCAGCCATAAAAAATAATGAAATAATGCCATCTGCAACAACATGAATGGAGTAGAGATTATCATACTAAGTGAAGTAAGTCAGACAAAAACAAGTATCATACAATGTCACTTACATGTGGAATCTAAAAAAATGATACAAATGAACTTTACAAAACAGAAACAGGCTCACAGAAATAGGTAATAAACTTATGGTTACCAAAGGGGAAAGGTGGAGGGGAAGGGATAAATTAGGAGGTTGTGATTAACATATACACACTACTATATATAAAATAGATAATCAACAAGGACCTACTGTATAGCCCAGGGAACTCTAACCAATACTCTGTAATAACCTATATGAGAAAATAATCTGAAAAAGAATAGATATATGTAAAAAAATTGTTAGCTAAAACCAAGGGTATGATGCTTCCTCATTTCAAACTATACTACAAAGCTATGGAAATCAAAATAGTATCAGCACAAAAACAGACAGGTAGATAAATGGAACAGAACAGAGAGCCCAGAAATAAGCCCACACTTACATGCTCACTGAAAGTGAGGGGATGGAAAAAGATATTCCATGCAAATGGAAATCAAAAGAAAGCTGGAGTAGCAATACTTGTATCAGATAAAATAGACTTTAAAATAAAGAATGTTACAAGAGACAAGGAAGGACACTACATAAGGATCAAGGGATCAATCCAAGACGAAGGTATAACAATTATAAGTATATACGCACCCAACATAGGAGCACCTCAATACATAAGGCAAATGCTAACAGCTATAAAAGAGGAAATCAACAGTAACACAATAATAGTGGGGGACTTTAACATCTCACTTACACCAATGGACAGATCATCCAGACAGAAAATTAATAAGGAAACACAAACTTTAAATGACACAATAGACCAGATAGATTTAATTGATATTATAGGACATTCCATCCGAAAACAGCAGATTACACTTTCTTCTCAAGTGCACACGGAACATTCTCCAGGACAGATCACATGTTGGGTCACAAATCAAGCCTCAGTAAATTTAAGAAAATTGAAATCATATCAAGCATCTTTTCTGACCACAACGCTATGAGATTAGAAATAAATTACAGGGAAAAAAATGTAAAAAACACAAGCACATGGAGGCTAAACAAACAAACAAGAAAGACAGCAAACAACAAGCGTTGGCGAAAATGTGGAGAAAAGGGAACCCTCATGCACTCTTGGTGGTAATGTAAATTGGTACAGTCACTATGCCGAACAGTATGGAGGCTGTCAAAAAGTTAAAAATGGAACTACCATATATGATCCAGCAATTCCATTTCTGGATACTTATCCAAAGAAAACAAAAACACTAATTCAAAAAGATATATGCACCCCTAAGTTCATTGCAGCATTATTCACAATAGCTAAGATATAGATGCAACCTAAGTGCCCACTGATAGATAAATGGATAAAGATGTGTGTGTGTGTGTATATGTATACACATTCCATGTAATATTATTCAGCCATAAAAAAGAATGAAACTTTGCCATTTGTGACAACACAGATAGACCTAGAGGGTATTATGCTAAGTGAAATAAGTCAGACAGAGGAAGACAAATATTGTATCACTTCACTCACATATGGAATCTAAAAAACAAATGAACAAACATAAAACAGAACAGAGTCATAGGTACAGAGAACAAACAGATGGTTGCCAGTAAGAAAGTGGATGGTGGTGGGGGATAAGTGAAGTAGGTGAGGGAAATTAAGAGGTAGAAACTTCTAGTTACAAAATAAGTGAGTCACAGGGATGTACAGCATGGGGAATATAGTCAATAATAATTGAATATCTTTGTATGATGACAAAGGTGGTCAAAAGGTACAAACTTGCAGTCATAAGATAAATAAGTACTGAAATGATTAATACAATTAACACTGCTGTATGTTATATTTGAAATTTGTAAGAATAAATTCTAAGAGTTCTCGTCACAAGGGATAAATATTTTTTCTTTTTCTTATATTTTGTATCTATATGAGATGATGGATGTTCACTAAACTTATTGTGGTCATCGCTTTATGATGTATGTAAGTCACATCATTATGCTGTATACTTCAAACTTACACAGTGCTGTTATGTCAATTATATCTCAGTAAAACTGGAAGAAGAACAAATAAAAACAAAAATAGATAAAAAGAGAAGGAAAGAATTTTCAGCCTTGGATTTCTGCCTGTATTCTAGGTGTTAATTTACGTAATGCATCTTGTAGAATAACATCAGAACCTGCGGTGGCAAATCCTAAATGGTCCACCAATGTTTCAGGAAGATGCACAAAGGAACCAATGTTTGGTGTTAGGAGAGTGGCCTCAGAAGAGTGGGAGTAGGACCACCCTGAAAGTGTGTGAATTCCTTCCTTTAAGGAGGTCTGCCCATATATTTTAAATTACCAGAGTCTTAGTGGTTCAACTAAATGGGCACAAAATAAAAAGCCCCAGGGAATGTTAAGGAGAAATTTTACATGGAAGGAATCATGAATGTCCTCACGATTCCATGTAAAAAGATTTCATCAGAATTATTACTCCTGGCATGTTTCCCTACCACTAACCCATTCTTCTTCATGGAATATGACTTCATGGAATAAGAACTGAGGATGTGGGGTTAGCTTTTTCAGAGATCACTTCTGAGATATCTCTCACTAGATTCTGACCTTATATTGGACATCTAAAGCTACCCAACATCTGCAGCCACAAATTCCAAAGAACTTGTCAATAATACAGATAACATTTAGGTTTCCACACACTTATCTTAGATTCTTATTTCTCTGTTGACAATGAATACATAAGAAAAAAAAAATGAGTGTTATTTATCGATCTCCTAATTTATCTCCATCACTAAATTTCACAGTAACTTACGTCTCCTCTTCAGCTTTCATTTGGAAGGCATCTTCTAACCAATCTAATAATTTGTGTGTAAACTCACTCACGTCTTGCTGTGGGGGAAAAAAAAAAGTCTTGTTGACATTCGAGCCTACCAATGAAAACACTAAATACTGCAACATAAAACTTACAGCCAGTCTTTTCAAATGTATAATTAACTGACTCCTCACAAAGGTAACATATGAAATGTCTCACATCAAATGCAAGAAATATTTATAACTTAACCAGAGCATAAACTCAGTATTTGAGAAAAACAAGCATTATATTCATAATCATGTAATTGGGTTTCACCTTAGGAGGGAAAAAAATATATATGTGTGTGTGTGTGTGTGTGTATATATGTGTGTATATATATATATATATATATATATATAAAAAAATTCAAACTTATCAATGCGATTTTTAAAAAGAGTTATTACCCCCCCACAAAGAGCTCTCTAATGAATCTTTATAAAATGAAGGACCCACATTACCAAAGAGTTCTTCATTATATAAAGATTTATTACTGGCTTCTGTCTTAGAAGGAATATGTGTTTTTAAACAATTCATTTTTTCCATTCAACTGTTAATGCACAACTTTTTAAGCCATATCCGATTTTACTAAGATATCTGTTAATTTGGATAGGTTGAGCCTAATTAATCACTGACTCCCCAACTATCAAGTCTACCACCTCATGAACGTCAAACTGATTCTCCAATCAGAACCAGCACAATCTTCACCTTTTGCCATCTCTTCGGTCCTACATCACCTGACATAGATAAACAGGAATAAGCAGTGGCAGTTGTACTTATCAACTACCATAAAATTCTTTCAACACTCCGACCTGGAGCACAGCAAACAGATTTGTATAGAACCTGTATGGGGAGTGGAATGGGGTGGGGTGGGCTGGGGGGATAAAGCAACCCTACTATGACTTCCCAAAGACAGATAAATAAGTGTAAGCAATTTGCCTTTATCAAAATAGTCCCAAATATAAAACAAACTTACTATTATACATTTTCACAGCTAGAAGTTTTTTGAAGAGCATCTGGGTCAACCTATTTACCTTTAAAATGTTGAAACTAAGGTCTAGGAAGCTTAAATAAATTGCTCCAAACCAATATAAAGACAACTAAACTTAACACAAAATGCCAGTTATAAACATCCATACCACCTGTAGTGGGTTAAATTGAGGCCTGTCAAAATATATGTCCACTTGGATCCTCAGAATCCGTCTGTATTTGGAATAAGAGTCTTTGCAAATGTAAAGAAGGTACGGATCTCAAGATGAGATCATCCTGGTTTAAGGTAGGCCCTAAATCCAATGATGGGTACTCTTATAAGAGGGAAAAAAAAAAAAAAGAGCAGGCACACAGACATAACAGGGGAAAAGGTCGTGTAAAGATGAAGACAAGAGACTGGCACCACAAGCCAAGGAACACCAGGAGTCACCAGATGGTGGAGGCAAGGAAGGATTCTCCTTGAGAGCCACCGGAGGGAGCACGGCCCTGACAACACCTTTATTTTGAATTTCTGGCTTCTAGAACTATAAGATAATCATTTTCTATTGTCTTGAAATCACTCAGTTTGTGGTAATTTGTTACAGCTGTCCTAGCAAACTAATATAATACTTTAAAATGGCTTTCCATACTTTTCTATAACATTACTTACCCTGCAAGGTTATATCTGACAAGAAACAAAAAGTTTTCCTACTTATCCAATACTCTTTAGAAGAAAATGTTAGGGGGGAGAAAAACTGAAAACAGCAGCAAATATAAGCAAATTCTGATGTGACCACCTTTTTTGTTCATTTATCTTTACCATAAAAAATGAATTAAAAAAAAAAAAAGCACAGGGAAGGCAGTGGCAAAATCAGACATCTTTCAGCTCTCCACACATCCACGTAACAGATATATATCCAAGTACTACAACAACTACACTGCAAACGTAGCAGATTTTTAAAATCTCCTCAAGTATTGTCTTTATCTTTTGCCCATTATGTCATTGTCATCTTTTCCAACACTGTTGCTATTATTCTCTGCTACTTTCTTTCCTTCTCTTCCGCTTTCCTTCTTTAATTTCTCTGACTTCTCACATTATACGTGAAAATGTTGGTTTGTGGTTTGTTTATAGACATTTTCTATTTTTATAGGAAAATTCCCAATATTCTTTCTAAAAAATTGATAAAAAAGCAACCAAACAGCACTACATAAAGATTGGGAAATAAAAGAACTAATAACAATGTTAATGTCATTCAGAAACCTTTTCTGAGTAATTACGGAAAACTACTTTCTGCCAGCAAAGAGAGGCATATCAAAAGCGTGTATACTACACTGACACTGGGTTATCACACCTTGGTGAAGATTTTTAATTAAAAATTTGTGAACATTCTTAATTTTACCCACTGCTTTCATTTAGTAATTTTAATTATAATATAAATTACAGCTTCATTTATCATATACTTTCAAGATTATCACTATTTCTTAATTTAAAAGTAAATCTTCCAAATAAACAATGTTTTAAATGGCTCCAGCTTATTTGTATAAAGATAAATGACAACATCTTTGTCATTTATCTTTGAAAAAAACTGCTTAAGAAAAGATCAGATTAAATAAAATAAAAAGTTAATAAACAAGTAAGCTCAACAAAGCTACCTGCTGGGAGTCATTTGATTTGAAAGCATCCTTAAGAATTTCAACTGCTCTTGATGGATCAACATATTTCCTTTTAGTACCAACAAGAAGTGCAAATAGATACCGAAGCTCACGCATAAAAGGCAAATTCCGATGCTCCTATTGAAAAAAAAGAAAAAATCCTTAAGTGAAGATTAAAATCTTTACTGGTAAAGAGATACTCATTTTAAAATTAACCAAAAATTTAATATAGATTAGGGATGAATCTAGCACTCCTATTACCATAAAAAAAGAAGAGTGATCGTGTCATCTAGCAGAATGAAAGAAGGAGTCAAACACGGAAAGAGCAGAGGACCTAGACTAAGCTCACAATTTTAGAATAAATGCCACATATTCACAGTAAATCATGTCATTACCCAGCCAAGAATATCCTCATTTAAGTCTGTTTATTATAATCCTTTCCATTCAGCAAAGCCCAGCTGCTGCCGAGGACAGCAATAACAAGAGCCAACATTCAATGAGTGCTAACCACGTGCCAGGCACTACTTACGTACTTGACGCTCAATAAACCCATTTAAGCAAAAATCCCCCTCCTCCATGAAGCCTTCCCCAAGGCCCCTCCAAGTCAGTGATCTCTTCAAACTCCACATCTACTGAAATTAATGTTTTTCATTCAGCAATGAATCACTACTGCCACTGTTATGTGAAAATCCTAATTATCAGACACATTAGTCTAATAAGTAATTAGACTAGATCCTAATATTAGACTAATGTATCATCTTTCTAGTGTTCCTTTGAAAACTCACTACTGTTTTTCTTCTTCTTCCAGAAGGCACAAAAACAACCCAATATTATCAATCACAAACAATTTATTTTAAAATAACAAGAAAACTTTTTATAAGAATGTAATTCACATGTCTTAGTGAAATACATTATGGTAACAAATCAGATGGGCAGTTCTTACCACGGTTAGCTCCTGAAATAACAATTTTAACAGATAAAGCTTACATATACTATTTAAATATTAGAAAAATTTTCCAAGTTTGCATAGTTTTGTAGCAGTGTGTGTCTGTGTGTGTACAGTTGTTACCCAGAATATAATCAATTAATAAAGAAACAGTTGCTCCCACAATACATTAAAAAGCAGTCCTAAGAAATAGGTGTAAAGGAATAAAATTGATTCCAAATATTTATTTGATCTAAAAACTACATATCCATTACAGCAATCAGAAAGTACATAAAGTCTAACATAAAAATGCTAAGTTATAGAAAACATGGATTTTATTTAAGCATAATAAATTCCACCATTGATGATAAAGATGAAATGCAAAAGTTTTAAATGAGATAAAAAAACTAATCCATGATTTTTCTGTGGTACTTACTATTCCCCAACAAGTGCCCTATATAAATAGGTTTCAAGAGTGTAAATGCTAAAAATTTTAATCCATAAAATAATTTTCAGAAATCTCCTTAATTTCCTGTGATCAATTTCTTCATTTATCACTGTACCTAAGGCAAGGCAGTTTTTTGAGACATTCCTTGCCAAGTGACAAGAATGAAATAAATGACTTTTGAAAATTAAGTGAAATTCTGCTGAGATGCATATGTGAAAAGTTAAATACTTTAATAAAACATTTTTTGCTCTCAGCCAATTCCTGTGGCTAGAAAATCTTGAATTTCAAAAGGCAAAATTAGTGATTGCTGTTAAGACTAGCCACTGCATGGCTAAATTATGAAAATACCACCACATCTAGAAATTATTCAAACACAGTTCTTTATCTTTTTTTAAACAGATTTATCACGATATAACTGATGTACAATATACTGTACATTAGAAAGTGTACAATTTTACAAGCTTCACATACGTATACATCCATGAATGTATCACCACAATCAATAACATACCTGTCCATCACCCCCAAAACTTTCTTCATCCCTCACTCCCCTCCCTAATCATTCCCAGGTGACCATGGTTACTTTACACTTTCTAGAAATTTATATAAATCAAATCATATTCTATGTACTCATTTTAGTCAATGGTTTCCTGCAATCGGTATAATTATTTTGAACTTCACCCATATGATTATGTACATTAATAATTAATTCCACTTTATTGCTGAGTGGGATTCCATTGTGTGGACAGACCACAACTTATTTATCCATTAACCTGTTCCAGCTGCAGTGGATATTATTGGATGTGGCTTTGTGTGGACATATGGTTTCATTCCTCTTGAGTAAAGAACTGAAGGGAAATGGCAAGACTGTATGGTAGATGTTTTTAAGAAACAAACAGGGCTTCCCTGGTGGCGCAGTGGTTGAGAGTCTGCCTGCCAATGCAGGGGACACGGGTTCGAGCCCTGGTCTGGGAAGATCCCACATGCCGCGGAGCAACTGGGCTCGTGAGCCACAATTACTGAGCCTGCGCATCTGGAGCCTGTGCTTCGCAACAAGAGAGGCTGCGATAGTGAGAGGCCCGCGCACCGTGATGAAGAGTGGCCCCCACTTGCCACAACTAGAGAAAGCCCTCGCACAGAAATGAAGACCCAACACAGCCATAAATAAATAAATTAAACCTTAAAAAAAAAAAAAAAAAAAAAGAAACAAACAAACTGTTTTCCAAAGGCATTAAACTACTTTATATTCTCACTGGCAGTGTAATGAGAGTTCTAGGTCCACATTCTAAAACACTTGGATATGGGCTATATTTTTTAACTTTAGTTCTTCTAGTGGCACCCCTCATTTTAATTTGCATCTGGCCTAATGACTAGTAACACTGAGCATCATTTCATGTAGTTATTTACAATCTGTGTATCTTCTTTGGTGTTGTAATCTGTTGAGATATTTTTCCCAATATAGTAATAGGTTACTTGTCTTACTATTGAGATGTAAAAGTTCTGTATATATTTTAGATACAATTCCTTTGTATGATATATGTTTTGCTAATATTTTCTCCCAATCTGTGGCTTGCCTTTTCATTTTGTATGAATTTTTCAAAGACAAGCTTTTCATTTTGATGAAAATGAAACATCAATTTTTTTCTTGTATGATTTGTGCCTGTTTATTGTCCTTCTTAAGAAATCTTCTCTTAATCCAGAACCCTAAAATTTTCTATGCTTTCCTCAAGAATTTTTATAGTTTTAGTTCTTTGTTTTAGGTCTATAGTTCATTATGATTTTTTTTTTTTCACAAATAGTGTCCTGTAAAGGTTGAAAAGTATTTTTCTGTCTAAGACATCATTGGTTTAAAAGATTTTCCTTTGACCATTGAATTGTTTTGGCAACTTTGATTAAAACCAATTACCCCTATATGTGTTGTCCTATTTCTGGACTCTCTATTCTGTTCTACTGATCTATATGACTATCTTTTCACCAGTAACACAGTGTCTTGATCATTGTAGCTGAATAATTAATTCCTCCAAAGCTGCCTTTCTCTTTAAAACTGCTATGGCTATTCCATATCCCTTGGTTTTGCAGATAAATTTTACAATCAATTTGTCAATTCCTATGAAAATGCCTGCTGGGATTATAACTGGATTGCACTGATTCTATAGACTAAACTGGGTACAATTGATATCTTAAAAAAACTGAATCCCCTGATCCATGAACGTAGTATATCTCTTTATTTCTTTAATTTCTCTCAGCAATGTTTTGTAGTTTTCCATATCTTTTGTCTACTTTATCTCTAATCTTCCATATTTTATGCTGTCTTACATAAGTATTTTTTAATTTAAATTCCCAATTGTGTGTTGCTAGTATTAAGAAATACAACTGATTTTTGTATGTTTGCCTTGTATCATGTAATGTTGCTGAATGAACTCACTTCTTGATTCTAGCATCTTTTTTTTTTTAGTAGAGTACTCAGGATCTTCTAAATAGACAATCAGTCATGTAAATGAAAAGACAGCTTTGTTTCTTCCTTTCCAATCTGCATGCTTATTTCTTTTTCTTACCTTACAGCACTGGTTAAGAACTGCAGTCTAATGTTTAATAGAAAAGTGGTGAGGGACATCTTGTTTGTTCCTGATCTTTGAGGAAAAGGATTCAGTCTTACACCATAAAGTACTATAATTAGTTGTAAGTTTCTCATAAATGAGTTTTAGCAGGATAAAAAAGTTTTTTTCTGTTCCTAGTTTCTGAGAGATTTTGCCATAAATATATGTTAGCTTTTGTCAAATCCTTTTTCTTCATCTACTGAGATAGTCATATGGCTCTTCTTGTCTAATATGTTAATATGATGAATTATACTGATTTTTGAACATTAAACCAATCTTTCAGTCCTGGATAAACCCCACCTGCCAATGAGGTATTATTATCCTTTATATGTACTACAGCATTCAACTTGCCAAAAATCTGACAATTTTTGCTTCTATTATTCATGAGGAATATTGGTCTGTAGTTTTCTTGAAACATATTTTTCTACTTTTGGTTTCAGCGTAATGCTGGTCTCATAGAGTAAATTTGGAAGTTTTACCTCTTCTTCAATTTTCTGGGAAAACATGTAGAGAATTGCCATTATTTCTTCCTTAAATGTTTGGTATAACTCACCAATAAACCTTGCTGCTACTGATTTTTTTTTTTTTTTGGTGGGTAGGTTCTTAACTAAAAAATCAATTTCTTTAATATAATACAGAGATACTCAGGTTATCTATCTTTTCATCAGTTTCAATAGTTGTTAGCTTTTAAGATATTTGCCTGTTGTTTATAATATTCCACTATTCTCTTTTATTGTCTACAGAATATGCAGTGATGTGCCCCTCTTTCATTCTTTATTTTGGTAATTTGTTTCTTCTCTCTTTTTTCTTACTCAGTCTACTTAGAAGGTTATCAATTTTACCAACTTTCTTAAGAAGCAGCTTGTGGTTCCATTAATTTTTCTCTACTGTTTTCCTGATGTCTAATTCATTGATTTATGTACTTTGTCTTTATTATTTCCTTTCATCTGCTTTCAAATTAACGAGCTTTCCCCCCCTAATTTCTTGACGCAATCTGATGCCATTAATTTGAAACAATTCTTATTTTCTAATAAGGCATTTAGCTCATGTATTTTCCACTAACCACTGTTTTAGCTAAATACCTCTAATTTTGATACATCATGTTTTAATTTTTATTCAGTTCAGAATACCCTGAAATTTCCTCTTTGATTTGTTCTTTGTTCCTGGGATTATTTAGAGGTGTAAATAATTTCCAAGTACTAGGGGGATTATCTAGATATCTTTCTAATTGCAAGTAATAATTCTAAATAATCATGTGAATTATAAATATACTTCAACCAAGACATCAGAACAAAGAACTAACCAAATTGTGACAGAGAGAGGCAACAGTCCAAAAAGTTTCATGTAAAAACTGTAATGACTGAAAGGTGTTTGCTTAATTTCTCTGGAAGTATGAGTAGTTGGTCAGGTGATCTTGCTTCCCTTTTGAAAACGGCTTATCAGTCTGACACTTTATGGCCAAAGATTACGGCCTGAAAAGCTGGTTATAAATCAAATTATATTCCCACTAGCTAGCATTATAAATGTTTCACATGTTTGCAGGAAAAGTAGTTTTCAAAATTAGACACTAAAAGGAAAACATAATTTAATAACGTATTATTACTACTAACAATAGGTTACACAAAGTTCAACACTTTACTGAAACCTAAAACTTTAACTTCTTTGTCTTTGCAACCAGTCCCCTTTAGGGCTACAGTTTCTTTATGACAAGATCACTGAAGTCTTACACTCAAGGATATCATCTCCATAATTAATTTTTTTCATTAATATGAATTTCTGAATGCAAATCAGTCCTATCTTTTGAAAAGCTAATATGAACAGTATAATAACTAGCAACAGCTGAAACCTAGTACTTACTATGTACCAGGTACTTCTAAGTCCTTTATGTGTTTTATCTCATTTAATTCTCACAGCAACTCTATAAAATAATTGCTGTTATTATTTATGCTTTTCAGATAAGGAAAACGAGCAGTAACTAGATCAAGCAGGTCCACAGCCAGAACCCAGCCAATGTGGTCCTGATGTCTGTGCTCTCTGTCACATTATATTGCCTAACAATATTAGAAGTTACAGATTTGCACTGCAAAGACAACCAGTGCAAAACTAACCTTTTAAAGAGCTCATCTACAGAAATAACTGAAAAATTTTTGATTTCCACACAATTTTTCAGGAGGCAACTGAGTAAAGACCTTGAATTGTAAATGGTAACCTATAAAATTTACTGAAATTTGACATCCAGAAAAAAGAAGAAAAAAGCAATTACTAAAGTGAAACAAAAAAATTGGCCTATTACTGACACACAGGTGAAGAAAAATTCATATTTACAATATAATAACCAAGAATAGGAAGTTACTGTTGTAGCTGAGATTAATAGGTTCACATTCAAATTTGACACTATTTCAGATTTGATTTGGCAAATTCCCAAAAGCAAGCACAGATAAAAGAATATGAAGACCATATATACTCTGCTTAAAAATTTTTCATAATTTTACCTTTTGGTTTCGGGGTAATTCTTGAACATTTGATGGTGGCTTGTAATTCAGAACTAGTCTTCTAAATTCCAAAAGATTGAATAATGACTGAAAAAGAACAACAATTTAAGATAACCGAAGGGAAAATTCTATTAACAGAACTGTAAACATATGACTGGCCTGAGAGATTTATTTTATATACAGAATATTTCCCACTAGCACAAGAAGGCCTATTTTCTCCCTGAGAAGAAGTCACATTTTTTAAATTTTGACATATTATTCTTGATCATTAACAATATTTACGGTACTGCAAAGGAGAAAATTATTCGTGGACAACTCAAAAAAACATAATATATATTATTAAAAGTTTCCTTTCTTTATGTTACTACGTGCCTAAGCAGTTTCCTCAAAATAAAATCTACACAAATGCAAAGTCAAGAACTTTTTAGACATGTTATGTTCAGCATGAGTTTTCTAGAGGTATCAATTCTACAAAAATATAGTACAAATAAATTTATGGGCCAGATGCTAGGTGATAGAGACACAAAGAAATTACGTATTATCGCTAATCGTCAAGGAGACACACAACCTAGAAAGGAGACAGATATTTAATTATAACGATAGCAGTGTTACTCCAAAATACAGTAATATTGATCATGTAGAGCATAATGAAAGCATGTGAAAGATGCTCATGAAAAAGCTTCCTGCAGCTATGTTTTTAAGCTATAGCTTGTAACCCGTTAATGTCATCATGATAAATATTAATTTTAAAAACTGAAATAAAATATAATGGAAAATATCAGAACATGTCATAAACAGTCAATTCACCAGAGTATCATTTGTAAAATTTTCATGGGTGATATTTTTACATACATATGTATGTGTAAAGTGTTTTACAATGTAAAACGTATTCCTTTCTGTGAGTCACACAGTTCATAAAGTTTGAAAATCATTGTACTGGAGGTGATAATGTATTAAATCTTAGTAAAAGATGGGTTAGCCAACTTGCTAGAAAATAAAAATAGCACCACAAATCCATAAGAAAACAAGATTTTGTTTAGCACTGGGTGTTGGGAAAACTGGTCCACTATATATAAAGAAATAGTCATATATAGATATATAGATATAGATGTGGATTAAAGACCTAAATATGAAAGGTAAAACCATAAAAGTGATAATTGTGATCTGAAGTATTTTTTAATTAAGCAATATGAACATATTCATTCATTTATTCATTCATTTAACAAATATTTATGGAGCACCCACTACATGCCAGACACAAGGAAGACAGGCAGCAGAGAATAAAATATATCAAGTCTCTGCCCTTGTACTATCTTGTTATTGCAAGTTAAAACAATGAGAGCAGATGTTATAAATCAGAAATAATAAGTACAATAACAGACCAAAATCAGAAACTTAAGGAAGAAGCAGCATTTAAAAGCCAGAGGAAAAAGAGCTATTAGAAAGACAAAATAAAAATAGTAAAGGAAGTGTGGAGTATGAGATCACAGAAGAAAAAGGAGTAGAGAAAGCTTTCAAACATAGTTGTGTATCAGAATAACTGCAGAGCTTTAAAAAATCCTATGTCAGGAACCTCTCAACAAAGATATAAAGTACCACAGAAGATTCTGGAGTACATCAAAGAATCACTGGCAAATTTCATGAAGGACAAGATTAGCAAAGGTTGAAGGTTGCCACATTCTAATAAGGTAAGGGCAAGAAAATAATCTTTAGACTTGTCAATTGGGAAGTCACCTTTCCAGTAGAATGGCAGAATGGAAGAAGAGCAGCAATGAGTCCTGAAGAAATGGGATAAAACTAAGGGGGACAAAGTATAGACTGTTCTTACAAGGAATTTAAATAGGAAAGAGAATACTGACAAATCTGGAGAATCTCAACCCCACTTCTATGCTCTGAGCTCCCACTGGAAAACTTTTTTCTTCTTCCTGAACACCCTTTAGAATTTCCTTTGGTGTGGGTCTCCTGGTAACAAATTATTTCAGCTTCTGCTAAACTGAAAATTGTGGGGTTTCTTTTCATTTTTTAAAGATTTTTGCTAGTTATAGAATTCTAGGCAGCCAGTTAACTTTTCCCAGAACTTTAAAGATAGCATTTCTGTTGAGAAGTCAACCGTTAGTCTTATTTTTGCTCCATCATAGAGGCGATACACCTTTTCCATCTGGCTACTTTTAGTATTTTCTTTGTCTAGAGTGTTTTGCTGTTTTACTATGATGTGCCTTGATGTAGTATTCTTTACATTCATACTACCTGGTTCCTACTGCTTCCCTAATCTGTGGCTTCATCTCTTTCATCAAGTTTGGAATATTCTTTGTCATCTCTTCAAATATTGTTTTTATCCATTTCCCTTTTAGTTTCCCTCTGGAACCAAAAATAAATTGTGTTAGTACAATTTACACCATGTCCAAAATATCTCTTATATGCTCTTATCTGTATTTCATGGCTTTAGTGTGAAAATGTTCCACAAACTGTCCAGTTGACTAATTCTCTCTTCAGTTGTGTCTGATATCCTGCTAAACTCTTCCACTGATGTCTTAACTTCATTTATCATATTTTTCCATTCTAAAATTTCTATTTTGTTCTTTTTTTATAGATTTTAGTTTTCTATCAAAATTCTCAATCATGCTTCTAATTCCTTGAGCACAGTAATAGCTACATAACAAATAATTCGATTTTTAGGTTTCCTTGTAGGTATATTTCTAATTATCCATTGTTTTCTTTTAAATTTTGGACATGTCTTATTTTCTGATATAACTAATTATGACTGATTTGAGTGCTAGACATTGTATGTAAAAAACTGGAGAAAATTCAAAGTTCGAGATGATAGTATCTTCTAACAGAATTTACATTTCCTTCTGGCCGGCAGCAAAACTGGGACTACTTGCAAACCTAGATCATCTTAACCCAATCAATTCTGAGAAAATCTCAAGCTGGGATTCACAAATTATAAAGCCTGGCCTATTTTCAGTTCTCAGTTAATTCTAGGGTGTAGCCCTTTAGAATTTAACTGAAAATCTCAGGTGTTTCCTAGGGCTCCAAGCCTGTGTGAAACTTTGCTTAGCTCCCCAGCCAATCAGCAGTCACTCCAGAAATTGCCTCAAAGATAAAATCAGCCCAAAATGTGAAGCTTACTCTCTGAAATTCTTGTTCTCTCAAAGTGTAGCCTCAAAATTCCTCACTGCTTTAGTGTTTATGATGCCTTCAAAAAGCTGATTTCATTTTTCTTTTGTTTTGTTTTGGACTCCAGCAAAATATGAGCAGGTAGACGGCCGAAAACAACTTAATATGCTACTACCCAAAGTAGAATTTGTGACCATGGATTATCACAACAAATCACAGAAATTTATTTTAAGTACCAATCTATACCCTAAATCAGGCATAGTACTATTAGTCAACACATTCCTTCAAAAGGGGTGGGAAAGAGTAATTGTCACTACTGCCTAAATTGTGTTTGTGAGTCATACACATTGAAAACAAGTATCCTTTCATTCAGTCCAAAGCTAATGTGTCAATTTTGAAATTTGTTAAAGTAGAGTTTGGTAAAACTCTTGCTAATATCAGAGAGCTAATGGAAGATGAGAGTTTAAATACATAATTTGTGGAAAACAAAAAGAGTGATGACAAGAGAGCAAAGGGAGACATAAACTGTCTATAATGAAAGATACTAAGGAAAAGCAACATAAATTCTCCTTGGTGGATTTTTAAAAAAATGAAATGGTATCAGATAAGTTTCAAGGTGAGATAGAAAGAGACTGGCATGATTAAAAACTGAAAGTCTGTATACAGAGCAATTAAAGCCCTATGTCCTTCCCAGACTGAGAAGCATCAGACAAGTACTCTCTCCTCTGTGGAATACAGGGAAATTTAAACTTTGAATATAACTTAACTGACTCAGGTTCATAAAAATCAGTCATAGTGTATTTCAGGGTAGGATGAGATTCAGGGCTACAAACAGGGTTAAGTGAAAGCCTGCCAACTGACCCCCAATTGTCCCTTCCCCAATTCCCTTTCTCTAGACCTGCTTTTGGAAAGTTAGCAACCATGCTTAAACCACAAAAAAATGAGAATCCAGTCTGGATTTGAGGCACAGAAATCTCATGTTGTAAAGGACTCCCCTCACCAAAAAAAAAAAAAAGAAAAAAAAAAAGAAAAAAAAAGAGTTAACATGTTTGAGATGTTTGAGTATATGAAACACACTATTGATAATACCTCAAAAGAGAGGTTGAAGCAGCTGGAAATTTTTAAGGATAAATAAGTATACAGAAAACAGAGAGAAGAAAAGGTGGCAACTGACAACTCCAGGAAAACAAAGAATTACAGAGGGGTAGTCTTAGTAAACCACCACAATGTCTACAAAGCCAAAGAAAATGTAAACACTGACTACTGACTATTTTTAACTGGTGATATAACTATGTTGGGAGATGAAAGGAAAGGCAATTCTAGGTAGGTGAAATGAAAGAGCTAAATCCTCATCTATCTTTGCAGAAAGCCATGTCATTTAGAAAAACGAAGATAGCAAGAGAAACAGCTAGAATTGGTTGTAGATGCCTTTAAGAAGCAGGACTATGTTTCTCAGGCAGGGTGGTTTGGAGCAGAGGACTGCTGTTTTTCACAAGGCTTTTATTGCTATGGAATTTTTGGTTTTCTCTTTGAACTATGTACTCATGTTCTTTGACGAAAATTAGAGACAAAAGCAAGTGCTATGAAAAACACGTTAAATGATATCCTGAAATGTTTTGAAAACTTGCAGCACCTTTTCAATACCATACTTTAATACATTAGAGTGGTAGAAGCACCTTAAGTCTTCAATTCCACCATAAGTAATATATGCTCCTTTACGGTTCATTCATTTACTAACTCAGTAATTACTTAAAGGGTTCCTCCAACGTGTCAGACACTCTACTATACACTGGTACAGAACAGTGACTTAGATGATGTGCTCTCTGCCCTCAGGATGCCTGTATTTTAGTCAACTTAGAGTTTCATAATTTATGCATAAGGCGACCATATACCTTATCATCCAACCCATAACCCTTCTGAGTATGAAAAAGGGCTTCAAGACTAATTAATAGGGGCTGATAGAGCTGCCATGTGAGTAAACTGGGACTGTACCAGGCAAACTGAGAAGTATGAGCACCTTACTTCTGAGCATCTCAGAGGCATCCAAACGGGAATGGTGCTAAGGTTTATCATGAGAATCCACGGATTACTTGAACTTAACACCCCAAACCAGAGAAAGAGGAGAACATATTCCTATAAGTAACTACCTAATTCACTGACACCCTAGTGGAAAAAGCAGCCCCAATTCGTACTTTCTACATAAAAGTTCCTTTTGAACAGGATGAAAATAGTCCTGACTAGATAACTGGTTGATGCCCAATCTAAAGACAGTCAGGCTAATATTATTAGCATCCAAAAGATTATGTAAGCCATTCTCTGTACAACCTTCTCTTTGCTTACAGTCTATTTCTGATATTCTGTTCCCCTTTTATTCCAAAATACTTAGGTCTCAGTACCTAAAGGAACAAATATAACAAAGCTGTGCCTTCTGTAGTCTATCCTCATTACCTACTCTGAAGTTAGAGATTTATAATCCCAGTAAACTACTATAATTGGTAGAAATATTTACAAAGAAAAGAATTCCCAGTTGTTTCATACTAGTCTTGCCAACTAAGTATAATAAATTCCATCCCTGAGAAAAGTTCGTAATTGAAACTTCACAGTACATTTATGTCACAGTCTGAACAAGTTCCACCTTGCTTTGGAAAATACAATTAAAAAACTTCCAACACTAATATAGATTTCCTACCCAAATTTTCTTTCATAAGTGAAAAGTTCCATTTATGATGATAAACTGTTATATTTCAGATGTCTGTGGAATTAAGCAAATGTCAAGAAATGAAAAAATATAATATTTCAATTACTAGAAATGAAAAGTAAAAGGTACTTAAAATGGGTTAAGAGACTTTAAAATTACATTCAAAAACAAAACGAAGTTATCTCCAGATAAAGTTTTCTTCCCACCCACAATTTTCTGAACTCTGAAGCTTAATGTTTTTCCACATCCCCAAGTCAGTATCTTATTACTTTATTATAATCCAAATTTTTCAAGGTTAGCGGTTACTTCTCCTAGGTGTTTATTCTAACTAAACTATTGATTTTTTAGAAGCACTTTCTTACTTCTTATAGTTTTCTAAGAGAAACAGCTAACCAATGAGCCTCATTTACTGGCTGTAATAGTGTAAAGGTAGCATCTACTTGTCCAAATACAGGCTGCAAAGCATACTCATAAACACTCAGATCAGAGCCTTAAAACGGTGCTTCATATTTTAAAATGATGACTAAATTATGAAATTTAGATTGAACAATGAAATGCAAAAGCCTTTACTAACAGTGCAAGTAAAGCAAGGTAGCCTAGTAAGAAGATCTAAGAGATTAAGATAGTAAATAAAGTTTGAGATATTGTTGGCATGTAAGTGAACAATTAATGCATATTCAAGGCCAAGAACAAAAGTATCATCACAAATTTATGCTAATCCAGGTATTCCTTAACATTTTAATAGGCTGGAAAACAAATAACATAGCATATTATTAATTAGTGTATACCACAGTTTATTAAAAAGTGAGGCATAAATCCAGAAAACCAAAGGAAATCAAATTATATAATATTATTTGCCAGAAAGGCAGAAAAGAGTTGGAAATAACACGGAAGTAGAAAAAAAGTTAAAACTACAGGTTAATCGCCTAGAGAACACAATTAACAACCTTGTAGAAATGAACTTAATAACCTGTGAGTTGCTTTAATATCATATGAAAGTTTACGCCATATACAGTTTTGGAAAAGTACAAAATGAGGAGATATTTTGAATGTAAAAGAATGTAAATTAGAAAACATCTAATGATTTTAAAAGTACTCATCAGAAATAATAAATAAGCTACAATTCAGCTGTGTTAGGAAAATAAGCACAAATACTAATTTTCCTAAATGGCAATTAAAATTAAGAGCATGTTATTATTCACAGATTGTTTTATTTAAGGAGACTTTAATTTAACGTTTTGCAATTTGACAGATAACATTATCAATGTCTGAGGATGGTAAAGATTTATGACAAAAGTCATATCACATAAAAGTTTAAAAAAAAAAAAGAAAACTACTCCAAATTGAGAAGATGATGGATATCTATGCATACAAACATTTTTTATTTTAGAATAAGAAGCTCAAGAAACATTTCATTAAGGCCTTTCCAAGTTAGAAAGAAAATATGTTATTCTTGATTTATCAACATTTATTCTTTATGTCATTCTCATATATGTATTGAGAATTATTTGTCAATCTGTTCCCTCCTCAAATAAAATGCTCTCTTACATAAAAATAGTATTTAAATGACTATAATTCTTGAATGATATTTTCCATTATATATAAATAATTCTGATCTGACTCACAAAAAAACACAGTTTTGGTTTCATATCTTGGTTACATCCTTCCCTAAATTTGCAGGGATTTATATACAAAAATATTTTCTTTCCACTCTGACAATTCCCAACAAACGGGAAGGAGGAAAAATTAATTCTGAATAAGGCATTAGGTAGTGTTCTATCATTAAAACTCCATACTGGGAATGAGGAACAAAGTGGGGTGGGGAATACTGCAATCCCCAAACTAGGTTAGTAGACAGAAAGGCATACTAAAACCTGGTCTGCAGTTATATATAAAGTATACAGCTTAAAAGAAACACAACCCCAACCCACTTTCCATTGCTGTCAGGCCCACCAAATAAGATCTGCATAAAGACTCTTACCTGAATAACAGCACTAAACCAGCAAGTATTGCCAACATTCTTTAGTCCAACAGGAGCTTTGTCCTGCCTTTTTCTGTCATAAGGGTTTCGAGAATCTCTCCAAACTTCAGTAGGTGTCCTCTTCAAACATGCTTTATTTTCTGCTATGCTGGCTTCAAGAACTCTTAAACAATGGGAAGAAGATGATGGGGGAAAAAAGTACAGTATTAATTTAGTGCTGTACCCTAGAAAATAGCATACTATAAACTAAGGATTTTAATAGATTAAGCTCTAGACAATCCATCTGGGGAAGTAATATTTAAAACTAAATTTACTCAAGCAGAGGCTAGTTTTCTTTAAGAACATAGCCGTGGCAATGCCAACACATCAAGAGGCATGCAGCCTATTTTTCTCAGAAAAAGGAAATTTCAAACACAAAAAGACAGCATTATGTAATAGGAAATATATTAAATTATGTTTCAACAAATTAGAGGCTTAGTACCATGGATACAGTACCTAGATAAGTTTTCTGAAAAGTCACTGTATTGAAGTACATATTTACAATATAACATAATGACTAATTTTTATAAGAATTACTTTGAATCAAGAAAACTAAAAATTGAAAAAAACTGTACTGTTATTCCTCTGACCATTAATTTCCTTTTCTATTATAAAAAGGGTAAGGTAAATTCTAGGGTTCCTTTCAGTTCTAGAGATCCATGATTCTACAAGAGCTAAATAAAGGGAGAGAATATTTATGTGTTCACTTTTTTACCCAGAAGTTTGCCTAGGGAAAAATCTACTGAAATAAATATCTACATATCAGAATAATAAAAGATTAACCTCTTCAAAATAAATGCACCTACAGAATATCTAAAAATATATCTAAAATATCTAAACACGGCTAAGAGTAATGCTACTTTGCTTAATGGTGTTCTTCTTGCTCTTAAGCATGCAACAACATGCTGGAAAACCCTAATCCCCACATATAAACTAACCATGCATTTTTGCCTGCTCAAGACATGTGTTACTTACTATTCTAAATAAGCATAAATAATAGCTAAATATCTTAACTCATTTTGTATTCATTATAAAACCTCAGCAAGAAGAAGTTTTTTCAACTTTTTTGGCTTCTTGAGAAAATCTCATTCATGCTACACTATCTTTCTCCTAAAGATTTTGCTCTATCAGATTAATGTCAAAATAATATAGCTATCTTCCTTAATTATGCAGAAAAAGTAAATTATTCTTTTGTCTCTAACCTTAAAAATGACATTAGATACAATGTGTTAGATTCCAAACCAGTATTACTTAAAATAACTTATATGAATGTAGGCTAGAGTCTTCTTTGGGAATCAGTAAAACCACATACTGAAAAAAAGAAAGCAGAAAACAACACGATCGGGACTTCCCTGGTGGCACAGTGGTTAAGAATCCGCCTGCCAATGCAGGGGACACGGGTTCAAGCTCTGGTCTGGAAAGATCCCATATGCCACAGAGCAACTAAGCCCGTGCACCACAACTACTGAGCCTGTGCTCTAGAGCCCACGAGCCACAACTACTGAGCCCGCGTGCCACAACTACTGAAGCCACACGCCTAGAGCCCATGCTCCACAACAAGAGAAACCAACTGCAATGAGAAGCCCGCACACCACAACGAAGAGTAGTCCCCGCTCGCCACAACTAGAGAAAGCCTGTGCGTAGCAACGAAGACCCGACGCAGCCATAAATTAATTAATTAATTAATTTTAAAAAAAAGAAAACAACATGATACATTACAATGTAAAGATCAAAGTAAACTCACATATTTAAAAATAAACAGTATACCCTTTTAAGAGTGGTCCAACATTAGCAGCAGTACTCTGCCCAAATATCAACTCTCCATGCAACCTCGGCCCATACAAGCTTTTTCTCTTAAACTATTGACCACTAAAAGGTACTAGAACTCCTTGGAAGGTGTTTAGTTAGATGAATTGGGGCATAAGAAAATCAGCATTTATCTAGAACATCCCACTCTTATCAGAAATAAGTTTTAAAGAACATAAAGGGGAGGTAAGTCAAAGAGCCAACTTGAGAGAATTCCTACTGTTCAAGTTGTACAATTCAACATAATATAAGAATAAGAATAATCAACTGGAAAAATTAAATTTGTACAAGGCGACTACTTCAAAAGAGAAAAGTTAACACATAGTATACAAAAGGTAAATACAACACCAAAGTCTATTTTATATAACAAGGTATATTTAATTATTTATTGACTTTTATAAATGGGAGTGTTTTCATTTGAAAAGTTTGCTCCTTTTGTAACGTATGTATATCCAGAAGTATAAATAAAGGAACCTTATTTCTATATTGGTAATTAGAAATGAATGAACTAAAACAAGCAATGGGTTCTGGGTGAAGTAGCAACAATACCACAAACAGGAAAGAAGAATTAGCACCAGTGGTCATATATAAGAGACAGAAGAGGCATACAGCAGTTGATTAGCACCAGTGGGCATGTACAATAACCATTAAAAAAGAGAACTCTACAGTATATTCCAAAAGCATAAACTGATCAAAAGTGAAGGAGAACTACACTCATTCCTAAATCTTCTAGGTGGATGGTCCTCTACCATTACATATTTTTAAACTTCTAATTATAATAAAATATTAATTAGAAATAACCCTTTTCAATGCCAACACACCAGATCATTTGTATCATAGTGACCAGGAAACAGGTCACACAGACAAGTCATGGAAAACCTGAGAAGACCTAATTTCTACAAAATGTACCCAGTCTACAAAAATTAAAGTCTAAAAATAAGTCACATGTACTCCAATAGAGGTTAAAAAAAATAAATAAAAATTAAAAATTGAAAAAATAAAAATAAGTCACATGAAGTTAATAACAAAATGAGACTCAGCCTCAAGACCATATTGAGTAAAATTAGGTCTCCTGTTCCCCACAAGTGTCAACAACCCATCCCAAATCTACATCCCAGACTCCCCTGAGATAATGACATTCTTCTTATTCCAGATCTAGTTAAGATTACTAAAAACTAAAAACCAGAAAGTATTTTTTGAATGTTTCGATACAGTCAGTTCAGGTACCCTCCTCTTCAGCCCCCTCCCACCAAGAAAATACATCTCTTGATTTTCATGTTGTATGAAAACATTAATGTGATAATATAAGCTTTTTAGTTCCCTTGCCTACTTTTGGGAGAATGTATGGCATCAAATGTACTTTCTAGGACCAAGCAGCTTACCTGCACTTTTTGTTACAAGAGGAGGGAAAGAAAGTCAAGGATATAAACTGAAGATACCACCTCTCCAGCATTCCCATAAAACTTTTTACAGAGGTAAAATTACATACAAACTGTAATAACTGACTAGAGCTTAAGACATACATGTTCACTGTTTCTCAAAGTGACCTAAGATATAAAAATTTTTTAAAGTATCCATTTCTAAACCACATTTATTTTTGGTGGGTGGGTATACATACTTAAATGTATATAATTAAATATTCTTATAACTCAATTCAGTCATATGGTAGAGATCATCATTCATTATAATAAAAGCATGAGTTTTAAAGAAGTAGATTTATTATAATATTCCTTAAACATATGGTAATATGGTAGAATTACGGTACTAAAAATAGTGGATGAAAGAATGCCATGACTTTGTGATCTTGATTTACAGCTTATAACACATTTAGTTTTTTAATCACCAAGGACTTACAACATGCTCCAGTAGGTTTCCTCCTACCACTTCCTCCTGGCTCCTAAAAGACTTTATAAACACATTTATTACACTGCACAAAATTATTAATCAACCAGTCTCTCCCATCAGCATCCAGAGGATAGAAACATGGATTTGTTTCATCCCTAGAGCATACATGATTAAAAAAAAAAAAAAAGGGGGGGGGGGCTAAACAAGTGTTTGAAGTAGATGGAAGATTAAAATATTAGATGTTGCTATCTCTTTGTCATTTTTTTTTTTTTTTTTTGGCAAAAGCCCAACCTCTAGCCCAAATATGAGCTCTCCATTCCCAAGCCCTTGTCCTTTTCTATAGTCCAGTCCTGGCATATTAATATAAGCTTTATATAAAGCCAAGTCCTCATAAGGGTTCCTTCCCTGGCCTCACCAAACAAAGTGAAGCCAATGATTCTACCCACGCTTTAAAGTGTAAAGTATGCCAATAGCTACATTTCAGATATTAAGGCTGCAAGTAGAGAGAGAGAATAAAAAAATAACACTGCAAATCTCAGAGCTCAGAAATAGCTTAGAACAAAATGTAGCATACTGAAAAAGGCAAGCCCAAAAGCCACAAATACCAACCCCAACTACAATCACCTTATCTTCTCAACACCAGTCATGACCATGGCATTCAACAATATAAAAAGATGACAAAATGTTTTGCTGTCTCTTTTCCTTCCACACACTGTATTGAGTGAATCTTTAAAGCACTTACTTATGGTAAGTGTTCATGTTCCTAGTAGAATTTTATCGTGCTGATTTTGAGGGCTTTTTTTTTTTTGCTTGTTTTCTTTTGTATTGTTATTTAAATTGCATTATAGAAAACATTCCACTTTGGATCATCTAAGTCTATTTCAAGCAAGCAACATACTCACTGGAAAACATGCATATCATTTAAGCTATACAGATCAACCAAAAAGAAAAGAAAAAAGAAGGTGGAAGGAAGGAAGAGAAGGAGGAAGGAAGGGACGGAGGGAAGGAGGGAGGAAGGGAGGAAGGGAGTATTCATCTTCTACATTTCCTTTAAAAAAAATCTATTGGTATTTTGATTGTGATCGCACTAAACCCATAAGTTAATTTAAGGAGAACTGACCGGTTTTACAATATTCAGTCTTCCAATTTGTGAAACACAATACATTTCCAATTATTTCCATATTCATTAATATGTCTCAGTGTTATTTAATAATTTTCTTCTTAGAAGTTTTTGCACACTTCTTATTAGATTTATTCCTGGTCTTTAATAGTTTTGTGTGTTATAAATGGTAGCTTTTAAAATTTTCTCCTTATCATTCCTTCTTATACATAAAAACATAACATTTTGTGTACTGATTATCAACCAACAGGGCTAAATACATCTTTTCTTGGTAAGAGTATTTTATTGAGGTGATTTACATATAATAAGATACACAACCCCTAAATGTATAGTTCAGTGAAATTTTTACCAATGAATACCACCCCCCATGTAACCACCACCCAGACCAAGATATAGAAAATTTCTATTATTCCCCAAAATTCTCTCATGCCCTTTCCCAACCAATAGTGTCTCTCTAGTTCTCAGATAATCACCATTCTGACTTCTACCACAATAAACTAGTTCTGCTTGTCCTTAAACATCACATAAATGGAATCACACAGCAGTTACTCTTTTGTGTCAAGTTTCTTTCACTCAACATGTTGCTTTGTGGATTCCTCCACATTTTTTAAAGTACCAGGAAAATGTTTTCCATTACATTGTTTAGTATTCCACTGTGTGAATATACAACCACTGTTAACTATTCTGCTCTTACGGATATTTGGTTGTTTACAGTTTTTAGTTATTATCAGTAAAGGCACTATGTGCTTCTTTCTCAAGGGTCTATACCTAGAAGTGGAAACGTGGGCTATGCTAAGTTCTAGCATAATATATGTTGAAATACACTAGAAATTCCCAGTTTTCCAAAGTGGCTATATCATTATACATTCTTATGAACAATATATGACACTTCCAACTGC